>NW_017828067.1:0-315 GCF_001891065.2 Hippocampus comes
AGAGAGAGAGAGAGAGAGAGAGAGAGAAAACAGAGCCCCTGAAGTAAAGGAAGCAAGCCTGAAAACATATCAGGATAATTGCATTTTTTATATAATCTTTACGTGCGCATTGATGTGTTTGCAAAAGGGGTCTCATCAGACAGCCGTTGCATGCTTGAAGGAGCACTCACATGCACTCATGTTTCCCCCCAACGCCCGAGGGCATCCTCATACATGTCGCGCCCCCTCATACAAACACACTTAGGAGAGGAACTACAAAAATCTAATGTGACAGCCAGACTCAGACTTCGACTGGCAAACCTGAAGGCAGAGGTG
>NW_017828068.1:0-317 GCF_001891065.2 Hippocampus comes
AAAAAAAAAAAAAAGCCAGGAGGCAAAGGGTGCGCTGAGAGAGGGGAGAAAGAGTGAGGTGTTGAGACGGATGGACAAGTGGAGATTGGTCGTTTGGTTTTGATAGCATGTAGCCGACTAATCCAGTTAGTTACGGGAGAGGCATGCAGAAGAAGCACTTCCGGAGGTGTTAGGTTGGAATGTGTGATGGTCTGCCTACTTGTGATTGTGTTGTATCTCTTAACTAGATGTGTTTGAAGACTGGCATGGAGCAAATCTGCTGATCTCTTTTTTTTTACTCAAACTACCGGTATTCTTACACAAATGGAAAATTAAAT
>NW_017828069.1:0-317 GCF_001891065.2 Hippocampus comes
AAAAAAAAATCCATGCAGACATAATGGCTCCTTTTGTTAATTTACAGGCACTGTGTCAATAAGACAATTAACATATGAACAGAAATTATTCAACTATGTGGAGTGATGCTTCCTACCTAGTTAAAATTTGGCAGAACACATGACAGCAAATTCTGGTCGCACCAGTTTAAATGACATCGAACCAGCTGTGGCTCCTGCATCAGACGAGCAAAACTCGAAATGTAATGTCAAGCTGCCGCCAAATTAACTCCTAATATGACGAGTGCGTCCAAGAGAAAAATGTGAACTGATCCAGTGTTTAATGTCATGGTTATGAT
>NW_017828070.1:0-317 GCF_001891065.2 Hippocampus comes
TTTTTTTGCAAAAACTGGAAATGAGTTGCGTAATTTCCAGACTGACCTCTCACGTCACACCTTTTCGTACTCGGATTGTTTTCTCAGAGCAAAACCTGCCAAAGACCAGCAAAACACGTCTACGGTGATGTTTATAATCAGCTACCGAATATACAGCCCGCAGACATCAGAGTTTGGAAATGACGCCATCGCATAGCAGCGAAACCAACGTTTAAACCCCTAAGTGGCATATTGGCATTCTGTTTGCCTGTTGCTTTTCATATGCTCTGATGTACTATTCAGCACCCCGCTCTATATTTAAGTTCTCCAGTCCCCCC
>NW_017828071.1:0-317 GCF_001891065.2 Hippocampus comes
AAAAAAATAGCTCTTGCACTGAATGTTGATTTCTCGTTCTGAAGTTTTATGCCATGCTTGAATGGTTATTGTTATGCGAGAGCCTTTTGCATTGGACAAGAAAAGAGAGTATGTGATTATTTTGTTGTTTGCTTCAAACCCTTTGTTGTTAGGTTAGGATGCAGTCAAGTCTGGGGGATTTCTATGCTCGTGATGACTTTTTATTGATACTTGTTGGAGAGATAAATTGTGGTTTTCCTTAGATTACACAATTTTGACAAATATAATGATTTGAGACTTGGCTATTCACCTTGGCTCATGCTTTAACTTTTCATCCA
>NW_017828072.1:0-317 GCF_001891065.2 Hippocampus comes
AACAAAAGATTTCACAATGGCAAATAAAAATTACTCTGTCTGCAGTACAGTATTTTTTTTAAACAACACTGTAATCAAAGCAAATTAATTCTGCTTTGAAACCACGATGAATCCAACATTTAATTACCATTCTTCTGCAATCCAGATATCATTTAATGTTTATATTTTTAGATGATGTTCCTGTTGTCTTTTTATGTACTCTTCAAAAAAAAAAAAGTAGAAAAAAGAAAGACTCCCAAACAACGACAGAGATATATAATTTTTAAATCGAAAAAAATATAGAATAAAGTTTTCATTACTTTGGACATTTCAACATA
>NW_017828073.1:0-317 GCF_001891065.2 Hippocampus comes
TACACCCTTCATGAACGGGTGTACGACAAATTTCCGTAAACTTATAAAAAGTTGTAATTTGTGAAGAAACACGGGTGTACGGGGTGCATTTCAAATTGTCGTTTCTATGCTGATTGTTTAAATTCTGTTTGAACTAACTTGATTACTTTATGCCAAGAGTTGTTCATTTTTGTTGTTCTGAGTTTAAGCATATTTCTAGCCCCTTGTTTTGTCCACCGTTGTCCTGAGAGTTTCATCCGTTTTTGGATGACTGTTCGGTGAGCGGATTCTATAGCTCCCGAACCTATGATACTGGCTCCAATGCCTCTGTATCGCTT
>NW_017828074.1:0-317 GCF_001891065.2 Hippocampus comes
TTTTTTTTCAAAATGTGTTACACATGTTTGAAGATAATTGCTGAAAGCATGTGCACAGAGTCAGAACTATGTCACACTGAATTGTGCAGATTTAGAGCTTGATTTTTACTGAACGGCAGAAATCCTGTAAAGCACAACTTGGTGCAGAGGTGGGTTGAACCCCGTGTTGGTAATTTCATAGATGGGTGCCAGCTGGTGGATAAAAACTAACAAGCTAAAACTAAAATATCAAAACATTTTTGGCAATAAAGTAAAATAAAAATGAGCGATATTAAACAAACAATGACTAACACAAATTTATCAAATTAATAAAAATG
>NW_017828075.1:0-317 GCF_001891065.2 Hippocampus comes
AAACGACAGTTTAGCCTACCTTTAGACTTCAAATTAGAGCTATCTACAAAAGCCGTGTAACGTGCCCTGAGTGGGGGTCAGGCTGAGGTGCGGAGTGCGCAAGTTAACAGATAACACGTCGGTAGGGGAAAGAGCAACAAGATAACATAAAGAGCGACACAATGGAAAGAGTGCCACAAAAGAAGCGCCAACACAAAGACATTTTGACATGGCTGGGCAGGAATGTGCCGGCAGGTATTGCACAGGGGCCCAGGAAGCAACAATACAATAGCAGCGTGTGTGTATGTATGTGTGTGTGTGTGTGTGGGGGGGGGGGG
>NW_017828076.1:0-317 GCF_001891065.2 Hippocampus comes
CCCCCAGCCCTGACACAAAAGCACACACACAACTCCAAGCTAATCTAATCTAAACTAATCAAGTCTGCTTTCACGGAGGACGCCAGGGATGGGAGAGTTCAGTTCAAACGACTCGTCGCCGATCAAATTCATTGCTGATCATTTGATCACCGACGAGTCGTCGATGACGCGCTGCGCCTGCAGAAGACGTGTGACGTCCTACCTTGGCGTCGGCCTTCTTGTTGAGGAGGCTCTTGGCTGCTGCGGACAGGCAAAAAGACACACCCTCAGCTGGGAGCGTGCACATGGTGCAACCTGCTCACACCCTACTCGCTCGG
>NW_017828077.1:0-303 GCF_001891065.2 Hippocampus comes
GTGTGTGCGCGCACAGTATCTTGAGATTCATTTTGTCACCCAAGATGAACTTTGGATGAAGAATCGGCGGTGTTGCAGCAGACGGCCCGTTTGACGCTTGCTCGAGAGAAGCAGCGTCAATTGGATTGGAATCTGCAGCACCGCGCCTTTATGAGAAGATCAGTCAGCGGCCCCACGAGCTTTGATTTTTTTGAACAGTAGCTCGGGATCCATAATCCAGGTCTCGGCTCTCTGCCAAGTGTGTGGCAGATCCCATTCCTCGGCTTCCTTTCCACCACACACACACACACACACACACACACA
>NW_017828078.1:0-317 GCF_001891065.2 Hippocampus comes
GTAGAAAAGGCGCCCCTGAGGGAACAGAGTATCTTTTGAAAGACACGGGAAGGTGTTTTTGCCAAGCAAAGCTACACCTAGCACTCATTTCACATTTATGAGACAAACAAGCTTCCAGGCAGTGCACACATTGCCTCATCACCATGTTTTTTCGCGTGGTTAATTTCAGTGAGGATCTTACCCATGAAGGCTCCAACGTTGCCGATGAGGCTAAACAGGCAGCTTTCGGGGGGATAAGAACCACATTTACTGCAAAAGATGAAGACAAAAACGGGGTGTGAACACTGACTGTTAAGGTTCTGGCCAAAATTACAAAC
>NW_017828079.1:0-317 GCF_001891065.2 Hippocampus comes
ACAATAAAAGTCGCAGTGTTGGTGCGTATCGCAACTATTTTGTATACGAATCATATTCTGTAAACCTTCTTTTTTTGTTTGACCGAATATTTCGATTAAGTTGAATATTGAAATTATTTTTCCGTTCATTTTACCTTAGTTCTTATTTTATGGTACAAAGATGTTGCACAAAAAGGCTGATAAAAATGTAGATAGTTCCTTATCCCTTGTATATTTTTCACATAGGGCCGTTGGCATGGGCTAATATTGAAAATAAGCTTGGATCAGGTGGGTTTTATCAAAGAAAGTAAGGGTGTTCAGAAACCTTTAAAGGTAAG
>NW_017828080.1:0-317 GCF_001891065.2 Hippocampus comes
ACACACACAAAAACACGACGACTACACTCATTTGAACAAATTAGTGTGAATGTCAGTGTGACTCGGGCCGGGCGATATACTGTTGGTATATGAACACTAAAGATTTTAAAATTAGGACGATGTCAGTAATGTGAACTTTCCACATCGTACTGCATGTACAGATTAGGCCAACCCACCACATTTCTCCTTACAAGTTTGCCATTGATTGCCAGCCAATGACAATCATTTTACGGAGGGACGGAGAGACTCGTACACAAACAGAAACACAAACGGCCAACACACACACACATTGTACCTCCTGTACTCAAACCCCCCCC
>NW_017828082.1:0-317 GCF_001891065.2 Hippocampus comes
AAAAAAGGGAGAGAAATAACACTCTTTAGTCAACAGTTCCACATAACAGCTCATTTCACCTGATCTCATCGGCAGAGAAGTTAACAATAGTGGGTATGAAGTTCTCCTTCATGATGATGGAGCGGATCTGCTTCCAGTCGGTGGTGCTCTCGCCCAAGAGCAAGCAGATGGACTCCAGGGCCAGCTTGACTGCCGCAGGTGGGTTGGCCATGGAACGCACCTCCACCAGGTGCTGCTTCTTAATGGACTTAACGGCTAGCAAGATCATATGAACAGTCAGCGTCGATGATGTCAAAGCAAAGGGTCATGACAAAGCG
>NW_017828083.1:0-317 GCF_001891065.2 Hippocampus comes
GGGGGGCATGGAAGAAGAACGAGAAGAGACTGCGGCCAGACGTTATTAGTCTGGAGACCCGGGGGCCACCATGCGTGGGCCACAGCCTGTCACTGTGAAAGATGACACCAGCTTCTCCCGAGGACGGCGCCGGACGCAAGATGCCGCCGCAGGGTCCACACGCACGCACACACAGACTTCCAAAAAAAAAAAAAAAAATGTCGGAAAAGATCGAAACACCTCCGCCGACTGAAGGATGGCCGATCAAACAAGCGCGAGCGGGACAAAGCGACGCCTTCGCGTCCTTCCGAACGGCGGTTGGCAAAGGCGCGACTCCA
>NW_017828084.1:0-317 GCF_001891065.2 Hippocampus comes
ACGCGGTCGAAGCTGCCGTTGACTGACAGGTAGCTGAGGAACGAGGCCGAGGACGGGGTGCCCGCCTCGGCGTGCGCGGCGAAGCCCAGTGGCTGGCGCAGGTACGAGCTGTCGAATCCGTTACCGTTGATGTTGATTTCGCCAACCGTGCCGACTTCCTCGCTGAAGAAAAAGCCCTCGCCCCGGTTGAAGTCGAACTTCTGAGAGACCGCCGCGTTGGTGAATCCGCCGCGCTGCCGGACGAAAACATTGTCGTAGAACCGGCCGTTGTAGAAGACCGACGCCCGCGTGCCGGTGCGGGTGTGCGAGGCCGCCTC
>NW_017828086.1:0-317 GCF_001891065.2 Hippocampus comes
CTTGTGCCAGTCTAAAAAACACCAGCTGGTATTCAGAAATTCTGATTTATAAAATAAATAAATGCAAGTTGTATTCTTCAGTCGTTTCGAGTCGTTAATTTTACTTTTTTTTTTTCTCCGTCAATTCAAAACGTTAGCTGAGATGTGGGAGCTAACTAGCTCTTGGTTAAAAAAACAAAAAAACAAAAAAAACAAGAATTGTTCATTGTCCCGAGTTATTAAAACAGATATTGGAAGTAATTGACTGTAAAATTAATTTTAATTACATTGCAGAGTCTGTACTGTTTTACTTTTTCGAAAGTAAAGGATTCAAATCA
>NW_017828087.1:0-317 GCF_001891065.2 Hippocampus comes
ATGCTGAAATATTTCATGATGATTTTGTTGATGATATGATGACAGCTAACGAACACCCGAATTTACCATCTTGACAAATTGGAATACTACATAAGAAACAGCCGAAATATTTTCACGACAGAAATTTGGTCTGCGATTGACTGGCGACCAGTCCAGGGTGTACCGTGGCGCTCTCCCAAAGTCAGCTGGGAGAGACTTTCTTTCATTTATGATTGAAAATGGAAGGATGGATAGAAATTAGGGTTCGCAATGACCTCAAGAATATTTTTTAATGACGGCTTTACATTTTTTTTTGTTTAGTGATTGATTCAACATTG
>NW_017828088.1:0-317 GCF_001891065.2 Hippocampus comes
TTTTTTTCCTTACACAATTCTGCCAACTACCGCAACAGCTTGCACTGAAAACTTGAAGGTATAAGAAAAGCTCTCAGAGGTCTCGTGCTTTTGGATACTGAAACACAAGAAACAGCAAATGAGGACATGAAACACTGCCGGCAAACTAGGGGGCAAGATGTGACCTGCACTACTAATTCGATAAATCTAAACAAAAGGTATGTTATTTCTTTCTGAATCTGTTTGATTTAATGATTGAACCACTGCTCCAAGGAGCAGCCATCTGGATAAAGCAGTGCAGAACTGATAAAAGGCTCTTTCATCCCTGTACTCCGATA
>NW_017828089.1:0-317 GCF_001891065.2 Hippocampus comes
ATGGGTTTCTGCCCAAGCTGGAAAAGGCGGTGGGCGACGCAACCGCCATGAGTGAGGCCTTGGAGGGGTTGGGCTTTGAGGTGACCAAGCTCACCAACCCCAACCGCAGGGACCTGAACGTCACCATTGCCGATTTTGCCTCCAAAGTGACTCGGGACGATTTGGTGCTGGTGCACTTTTCCGGCCATGGGGTTGAGATTGACGGGGAAAACTATTTGTTGCCGGCAGACGTGCCCAAGCCCAAGAGCGGGCGCAAGGATGCGGTCAAATATGAGAGCATCGCATTCCGCCGTCTGATGTCGCAGATCAGCGATACG
>NW_017828090.1:0-317 GCF_001891065.2 Hippocampus comes
GATCTGGCCCCTGGGCCTTGAGTTTGACACCAGTGACTTAGACAATCCAATGAGCTCCATAACGAGATCTGTATCAACAATCATGCTTTCGCCAAACGGTAGTGCTCAATTTTGATTAACACATTCAAAGGGGTAGTAACGAGGCGATATATTTATCACAAGAGTTTTCATTTGGAAGCGGTGCGGGATCGCACTGCGTCACACTGAGAGCTGTTTCCATTATTTTAGTGACCTCACCTAGCTACATGACGAGAGTCAAAATATAAGACGGAGTGTCAATCAAAACATCCATTTTCCGATCCGCTTTATCCTCACAA
>NW_017828092.1:0-317 GCF_001891065.2 Hippocampus comes
AGTTACAACTGCCCTGTCTGCCCAATCAGAAATGGAGGAAATTCAAAAACCCCTAATGAACTACATCAATGGTTCTTCGTACAACGACTCCGAAATGATCCAATCGGCATTCTATGAAGAAGCCGAGCTTTTTCTTTTCAAAGAGGGCCAAGATATTTTTGTCATGAGACCAAGGGAGTATGCGGAACTATTTCAAAATAGAAACAAGGGCAAGTTCAAGGGTAGGGAAGGAAAGATTCTCTTCATCGATTTCACGAACAATATTGCCTTGGCAAAAAATGTAAAATCATTACTAAGGGGGCCCTCTTTACTACAAC
>NW_017828093.1:0-317 GCF_001891065.2 Hippocampus comes
GGGATTTATTCTTCCACGAACACGCCGAACCAGTGGACTGTCACCAACAACGAGGCCCGATGGGCTCAGATTGGACCCGTGTCGAATGAGCGTGTCATCACGCCGGACATCAGCCCGCTGGTCCTCGGCCCCAACTATAACGTGCGGTTTACCCTGACCCAAATCAACCCGACGCTGAGTGTCGCCGGTCCGCTGTTTGGCATTTTGGTACGTGGGGATTTTCAGGACGGAGAAGGGATCGACGGATACCATGCCCGCTTTCAGATACCGGATACCAGTAATCTGAATCCCGCCCTCCTTCAGCTTTCCGTGGACCG
>NW_017828094.1:0-317 GCF_001891065.2 Hippocampus comes
AGATTTGCACCAGAAACAGTTGCATTGTCGCCAGCCGTTTTTTACCTGAGTTGACAGCACAACCGTGCCAAATATAAAATTCACACGCATTGCAGGCCTCAACAAACAAAAACAAACGTGTGTTTATCTTGAGGCAAAAAAAGGCTTTCTATTTTCTTTTTAATAAGAATTTATTCCTGAACAAAAACATTAAAATCGCTCTTCCAAAGTCTTGGCAAAATCCCTTGTCATTTTTATGTTGAGGAGGCGTTGTTGGCATCTGGTGAACGTAAGCAATAAAGTAACTTATTGTACTCTAGCTCAGTTACTTTTAAAAT
>NW_017828095.1:0-317 GCF_001891065.2 Hippocampus comes
CAAGAGGAACAGCGAGCCGAACAGCCCGAAGCTCAGCGCGAACATGACGATATCCACCCGTGTCGGGATGAACTGCGCCCACGACCCGGGCAGGAAGTCGCGGCTGAGCGAGGTGGTGACGATCACGTACCGCTCGAACCACATGCCGATATTCACGCACATCGCCGCCCACATGATGCCCCAGACGTTCTCGCGGACCTTCTTGATCCACAGCACCTGCGGGCCGATGCAGTTGCAAAACACCATGCCCCAGAAGCCCAAGTAGTGGTTGCCCAGCGGGCGGTTGCGGAAGACAAACTGCTCGAAGTGGTGGCCCG
>NW_017828097.1:0-317 GCF_001891065.2 Hippocampus comes
TTTTTTTTTTTTCCACGTGTATTATATTCTTTTAGTTTAGCTTATTTGCGCAACCACTGAACTGAGTGCACCTATTAAACTTTATATCTGTCTGAGAAGCTGCTCAACAACATATTTGTGGTATAAACCTGGCCCAACGAGATTTCATTTAGCTGTTTAACTGCCAAGCCTGTCTTAGTACAGAACGAATTACAAACTGTGACCCAGCACATTTATTTATGCAATAGATAGTTTTCAATCACAGTATCAGTATTTGCTTGTCTGCCATGTTGGAGGGCCAGATCATCATTTTGTCATCCACGGAGGTAGGAAAAAAA
>NW_017828098.1:0-317 GCF_001891065.2 Hippocampus comes
TTTTTTTTTTTTGTCTCATCCATTGTTAACGTGACCTAAAGAAAAAAAGACATTTCGATTTCTTCAAAGCGATGTTATTATAAAAGCGACGATTTCTCGACAGCGAGAGCGAAGAAAGGCACAAAGCGATACTTTTAAAAGTTGAAATGTGTTTCAAGAGTGTGGGAGGGGTAAAAATATTTGTAAAAAACGTATATATGGTTTCTCTGTGTCACATAGTTATCTATGTTTAGAACTTCTCAGAGAACTTTTTTTTCACAATATAACTACCCTTTCCTTTTTTTACATTCCACCATTCTTGTGGCAAAAAAAAAAAA
>NW_017828100.1:0-317 GCF_001891065.2 Hippocampus comes
CCACCGGCTCCGGGGGCGGCGGCGAGGGCACGCTCATCCTGATCACCCACGACCGCATGCTGCTCGAACACCTGGTCGACCAGCTCATCATCTTCGACGGCCAAGGCGGGGTCCAACACTTCCTGGGCACCTACAGCGCGTACCTCGAGCAGGCGGCGGGGGCAAACCTGCTGGTCGACGCGGACGAGGCCCTGCCGGGGAGCGGCAAGGGGAGCAAGGCGAAACGCCAAGACGCCAAGGGAAGAGCCAGGCACGCCAAGGCCGAGCCCGCTTCAGCGGGCGGCAAGAAGAAAGGCAAGCCCAAGGGGAAACCCGGC
>NW_017828102.1:0-317 GCF_001891065.2 Hippocampus comes
ACCGGAAACACACTATCTTTTTTGTTTGGCCTGAGCTAGTTTGCTCATTTTAAATGCTTATAGTGAGGATAAGTGGTTTACAAAATGGATGGATTGATACTATACTGTGTCCTACATTACTTCTTAAAATGTATACAGCCATGGCTCATTTGAGCGCAGCGATGGTGAGTGAAATCTGTAATTTTTTTATTTTGGTCCGTGAAACATTGGCCTGTCACGATATCAACTAATCATTTGATGGGGTAAAAAATGGACGCTATAGTTTTCTTTTTGACTCGATTAATGGTCATTTGCATGACTGTTACATACATCAACAC
>NW_017828103.1:0-317 GCF_001891065.2 Hippocampus comes
CCTAACATTATTTAGGGGGGCTAAAAGTGACTGCTACAAACCTAAACCCATAATCCCATTCCTGATTCCCGAACATTAACATTTCTGAACATAAATTGGCTGCTATAACCCTATCCTCCTAGGCCCCAAACCCAATCCCAAACTCGAACCCAAACTTTATCTTAACCTGAGCATAACCCCAACACCCAACATTCTGACCCTAAGCGCAACTTCTCAAAGTTCTGGCCTAAGGTTGACCGCTACAACCCTAACCCGCATAAAACCCTCCACTCAGACTACAGCCACAATTCTAGAGTCCTAAAAAAAAAAAAAAAAAA
>NW_017828105.1:0-317 GCF_001891065.2 Hippocampus comes
TGTCTTTGGTATACGACTGAGTTCAGTTCCTACCTCGGCAACGTAACCTAAATTTGTACCTCACAACACACTGTAGTCTACCACAAAGCTACACTAACAAAGTGGATAAGTCCCAATGAAATGAAACATTTTTATGAAACAAACATTGAATCCATAAAAAAAAGCACCCCCAAAATATACTGTGGTAAAAGTTCAGCACCAATTGTCCATGTGCTGAAATGACCCGGGCAGGAAACACAGAGCTCAAAGGAGTGGTTGTCCCAGGTAATGTGTTACAACTCGTCTTGTCACTGGCTTTCAAGTCAGCCCAGGGATCA
>NW_017828106.1:0-317 GCF_001891065.2 Hippocampus comes
CTTATGAAAAGATTGAGTCTTGTTTTAGTGGTAATGCTTGCAGCTTTAATTCAACTACAGGCTGCTTATTTATTATTACCAATGGATGAAAAAACTCAGAAAAACCACCTAAAAGCCTACGGTATTACTTATTGGGTGTTGAATAATGGTCTAGAAGCCTGGTGGTTTTTAAATTATAGAGGAGGAAGTTTTGCGTTTAAACACAATCGCGCTTTTGAAAAAGAGTGCCTTACTCGTGGTGTGAGTTATGAAGTCATTCCGGATGCCCAGTTCAATAAAATCATGAATGATATTTCTAACCCCGAGGTCAATATGGA
>NW_017828107.1:0-317 GCF_001891065.2 Hippocampus comes
CGAAAGCAAGCACCAATGCACACCAGCCTTGAGCTTGTAAAGAACCGCATTGACAATCTCGCACAGGGACACCGTCGGGCCAAAACCCCTGCTGGGTCCGGGAAGATGTGCAACAATCGATTCTTCTATCATATCTTTGTCGAGTATAAAATACATAAAGGGTTGTTTTGGTTTGACTCATGTTTCACAACACAAATCTCTGCAACCCTTGCTTTCGATCCAAAAAAAGTTTAAACCACTTCAATGAAAAACAAATATGATAAAGCAATTATTCACAATAATACTAGCAACATTACCCTTATTGTCTCAATCACAAA
>NW_017828108.1:0-317 GCF_001891065.2 Hippocampus comes
TAATATTGGTTTCACTGCTATTTCAGTAGTAGTTTTAGATTTAGGCTGGCAACTAAAAGACACTAATAAAACAGTAACAAAAAGTATTTTTTTAAATAATTTCATAGTCATTTTTTCCCCTTAGTAGTTACAGGACATTGCGCCTTACGGTTTGGATTGCTAAAAAGTGTTAATCTATAAAACTCCTTCTGGTTAAGTGTAAAGTTTCAAAAACCTTAGAGTTTCATAAATCTGACACATCAACTTCATAACAAGTTATTTATTTTTAAAATATTCTCTGTGTAGATTTAATTTTTGTTGTGTTGTGCCTCCATAAA
>NW_017828109.1:0-317 GCF_001891065.2 Hippocampus comes
TATATGGTCGATGCGCTCATCAAACAATCAAATCATGAAGACAGCGGTTTTTATTTGAACGAATTTGACGTATTGGCAGAAAAGTTGATCACCCTAGAACAAAAAAAGACGAAGACAATATTACTGGGCGTTTCATTTGCCCTTTTGGATTTTGTTGAAAAGCACGAAATGAATTTATCACATTGTTTGGTCATGGAAACTGGGGGAATGAAGGGGCGACGCAAAGAAATCATTAGGGACGCCCTTCACAAGCGTCTTCAAATCGGATTTGGAGTCAAAACCATACATTCTGAATACGGTATGACAGAACTCTTGTC
>NW_017828110.1:0-317 GCF_001891065.2 Hippocampus comes
AGGAAATTAAAAATGTTAACATGAGGGCCACCATTGTCACTTTCTGTTTTCTTGGAAAAATAACTGCTGGAGGGGTCGGAAAAGTCACTAAATATAAGCACAACTTTCAAAATAAAAGGAACACATATAATACGTTTGATATTATAAAAGTCATTAGCTGGTCAACTATGTCTGTTTCCAAAGAGCAGGAGCTCAGACTCGGGCGAAGGGTTCTCTTCCGACAGGGCAACGATCCTAAGCAGCACGCAGCCACGAAACTGCCCAAAGATCGGTGTGCCAGGCTTGTGACATCATATTTGGGGGGGCGGAGAAAAAAA
>NW_017828111.1:0-317 GCF_001891065.2 Hippocampus comes
TTTCTTACTACTTTTCTTACTACTTTTCTTACTACGTCCCTTACGACGTTTCGTCATCGTCGCATCCTCCGACTGGCAACCAGGCCGCTAAGTATCACGCCGATGACCAGGGTGCTGGGCGAAGGCACGGCGGGTGCCGATTCAGGGACATTGCCGGTCATCATGCTAAGGCTCGGGGGCGGCGGGGCGGCGGCGTCCAGCGTGAACGCTATCGTCGGCTCACCTTCCAACCGCAGGTTAGGTGCCGCATTGTACTCCAACGCCCAGCCGATATCGTTGCCGTAGTCATGGCCGGGGGTCAGGTCTAGTCCCCATCC
>NW_017828112.1:0-317 GCF_001891065.2 Hippocampus comes
TACAGTATATTGGCTGCAGTGCAGTGCATTTCTTGCGGGTAATCCATGTGGATGTGTCTGCTGCATTGCGACCGGAATTCCCCATTTTCCCCAACTGCAGGGGTTTCCAAATAGGGGCGTGGATTAGTTGGCATTGAATTGTTTTTGTTGCATTAAAGAGACTTTGCATTAACTCGTTATTAATGCGCTAATTTCAACACCCCTATGATTAATATATGATACTGTTTACAACCAGAACAGTAGTTCTGTCTGTGAAGACGTGGCTCTAAATAATGAGGGATCAAGGATTGTTGATTAGAAACCTGCAGTAGACCAAA
>NW_017828113.1:0-317 GCF_001891065.2 Hippocampus comes
TTTTTTTGGGCTGTGAATTTGCTCAGCGGGGTGTGGCCACATACAGTGCTGTGAAAAAGTATTCCCCATCCTTCCTCTCCTGATTTTTATGAAAGTAGGCTACAAGATCTCGAGCAACAAACGCATCGTGTCACGATCTGAAGAAATTAGAAAAAAGTTACTGAAATCTAGTAGTCTGCAGAAGCCCCAAACTCTTGAAAATGCTTTGTAACCTTTTCCAAATCATTGTTAGAGCCTTTATCCACAAATGGAAAAAACTGGGCAAACATTCCCAGGAGCGGTCGACCAGCTAAAATTCCTCCAAGAGTGCGACGACG
>NW_017828114.1:0-317 GCF_001891065.2 Hippocampus comes
TTTGCCCGAGTTGCGGCAGCGTCAAGGCCTGGGCGCTTGAGACCAAGGCCTTCACCTTCGAATGCGCCGGCTGCCACAAGCAAACCTCGGTGACCGCCGGCACGATCATGCACGGCTCGAAGCTCAGCCTCACGGTCTGGTTCTGGGCCGCCTATCTGATGGCCAGCCATTCCAACGGCATCTCCGCCCTGCAGCTGCAAAAGCAACTCGGTCTCGGGTCCTACAAGTCGGCCTGGTTCCTCGCCGCCAAGCTGCGTCTCGCCATGGTGGCGCCCGGCCGCTCACCGCTACGAGGCCTGGTCGAGGCCGACGAAACC
>NW_017828115.1:0-317 GCF_001891065.2 Hippocampus comes
TGTTGCAACACCTAGGTCAAAAATCTTTGAAACTCCATAATTATATGATACATCAAGACCAAGTCCAATATTTGAAATTTCACTGGCATCACCAATGGGTACAGCACCATGTACGCCTATTTTAAATCTATCCCTATCTGTATCATTCTGTGCTTCGACCCAAGTTATTATAAAAAGCATTGCGATCACGGATATGCATAATTTTTTCATGATATACTTTTTTTGATTTGTTGATTTAGAATCGCAAAAAAACAATATTCATCTAATAATCAGTAATATAAGTTGTGAGTCGACCAAAAATGGTAGCCAAATCAACC
>NW_017828116.1:0-318 GCF_001891065.2 Hippocampus comes
TTTAAAAAAAAAAAATCAGTCGGCATAATTTCAATGGAGCAATGACTCGTCATAAATTCAGTCAGCTACTATCTTTGTAAACGTTTTGTTTTCCATGCATAATAATGTCGCTGTGAGCAAGAGAAACATCAGAATAGCAATCTGACAGTCGGTAGCAACCATGGCAGCCACGATTGAGTTTATCGATAATTTTAAAATTGTAATTATTAGAACGATTTTACAAAATCAAAAGGTAGGCATCAGCCAATAAAGAAAATATTATTGCTTTATCAAACGCGGTATGAAACCAGTGATAACTGAGTCCCTCGATAGTAACAA
>NW_017828117.1:0-318 GCF_001891065.2 Hippocampus comes
AAAAAAAAAAACCCAGATGAGGCTTGCACAAACTGCAACATCCCTCTGGATGCTTCGAGAGGGACATGAGGGAAAAATACAGGCACAATATAAAACAGTTTATGGTAGAAAAAAAACAACAACATCAAATTGACCAATGATGCATTTACTGTATGTATACACATTTTCAGCACACTAACCAACCACCTAAATCATCTAATATGATCCAATCTAAAAGCTGTTAAAAAAAAAGATTGATCTCAGTTTTAATGCCAGCAGCACAGTGATCAACTGGGCACATGTTGACAAACAACCATTCGCGCTCACACTCACACCGAG
>NW_017828118.1:0-318 GCF_001891065.2 Hippocampus comes
AGGCAGAATTTGCAAGCCAAAACTAATGTCCTTCACAGAAAGTGCCCATTAAAAGGGAAGTCAGACACTGACAGTCAAAAAAAAAATATATATATATATATATATATTTAATGTCGCAACCGTATCAATGCGCCGTATTAAATCAAAAAACAACTGTGGGGGCTCTGCCCCTAATGCAATGCTGTAGAACAATTGTTAGCAGTACACTTCTGCATAACATTGTATCCTTATTTGCATTAAAAGAAACCCAAAAAAGAAATATAAATTAATTGAATGACTTTACTGGCACTGTTTTAACTCCATGTACTGATTATGGCA
>NW_017828119.1:0-318 GCF_001891065.2 Hippocampus comes
AAAAAAAGTGTGGCGAGAAAGACAAAAATAGTTCAAGGCATCCAGTGCTATTAATAATTCATACTTGAGAAAATCTATTCATACTTGATCAGCATCAGTGTGGACTCAAGTCAAAGAGCTCACGCTGGAACCTCTTGGCTTTGCTTTTCACCGATCGACACCGGTTCGGTTGGCCGATCGACCAACCGAACAACAAACTTTATTTGAAGTGCAAGTAGTTCCGCAGTGGATATCAAAAGTCGACATTAGAAGTCACAATAATGGTGAAAAAACTTTTGAAATGATCGTCATTATTATTCTTTCTTTAAAAAAAAAAAA
>NW_017828120.1:0-318 GCF_001891065.2 Hippocampus comes
AAAAAACAGATGAGCCCAGAGATGGATAAAAATGGATGGATTTATCTGCTTGATTTGTATTCCACGCCGCAAATATCATTCACGGGACTGAATATTTGTGTTTTATTGTCATCTGCTTTTTCTCGAGCTGGACCAAATGCAAAAACAGAAGCGCGGACATCGACTTGATGGTATGAAGGTGTTTGCTGCGATGCTGAGTTTGTTTGTCTGTGCATCAGCATTGGGCTCATTGTGGTTGGCCTCGGGATGAGGAGTGGAAATGTGAAGGTATGTGTGTATGGAGGTGTGTGCGTGTGCATGTGCATTTGTGTGTGTGTG
>NW_017828121.1:0-317 GCF_001891065.2 Hippocampus comes
TTTTTTTTTTTTTTAATGGAGCGAGAAAAGCAAATTGGCTCAAATAAGACATCTTCGCAGACGTGCGCCTTGTTGGCAACCCAAGTCCCTGTCAAGTAAAAAAATGAATGCCTTGTAATTTGGACACATCACACCAAAGAAGGTGGTTACCCTACCTAATTTGTAGGATTGAGGAAAAAAAAAAATTGCTGTATCTAGTATGTAAAATGAAGCTTCAAAATTGTGAAAATTGTTCTCTCCACTCTCAACTTGTCCGCCCCTAAACTGCCAACTGTTAATCAAAAACAACTACGACTCTACAGCCGTTAAAAGCCTCC
>NW_017828122.1:0-318 GCF_001891065.2 Hippocampus comes
TTTTTTTTTTTTTTGAACTCATGGTCTGGAACATTTTAATGGACTAATATTTACTTTTACGCTGAGCGAGGCGTTTAGTTTTGGTGACACGGCCTCCTGGTCGTATAGTTTGTGTACCGTTGTGTTTCATGCGCTTCCCACTATGTTTTTCTCCAGAACTGCGGTGTAGTGCTCATGTATTTATCACAAATGTAACGTACTGTACTGCACACATCGGCCGTATAACTGCACACTTCATTTTTGGTTACTGTTCCATTTTTGTTGTTGTTATACAAACTTAGCACTTTGCTTTTTATACTTTATCATTTCATTTTTATT
>NW_017828123.1:0-318 GCF_001891065.2 Hippocampus comes
AACAGGGCACTTACCGGTAGGTGGTCCCATTGAACGCCGGTCTTGAGCTTGTAGAGTATGGCGTTGACGATCTCGTGCAAAGGGACCGTCGGGGGAAATCCCCGGCTCGTCCCTGGAATATATGCCACTATTTCCTTTTCTATCATATCTTTGTCGAGTACTTTGTACATAAAGGGTTGTTTTGGAATTGTTTATATTTCACAACACAAAGTTCCGCAACCCTTTCTTTCGATCCAAAAAAAAGTTTAAATCAGTTCTTTGAAAATATTAAAAAAATGATGCTTGGTTTTCTTAATGAAAATGACAGAAGTACCTATA
>NW_017828124.1:0-318 GCF_001891065.2 Hippocampus comes
AACAGCTTGCAAAAACATACTGCATAACTATCGTACTGTTCTCAGGTTCTATGTGCATTATGTACAGTTTACTCTGAAAATACTTGCCACTAGGGACAAAAGACTGAACTGAAAGTGGAGCATCTTGGGATGATTCACCTGTATTGATTCAAATGTACACTATCATCTCACGAATTGTTCTTGTCCAACATCCCTTTTCATACTGGAAATACCAAATAACCACATTCGTGTTTGAAATACATACAAAAGGCACATTTAAAAAATATCACAATTTTCATTTTTCAAATGCCATGTTTTTGTGAAAAAATAAAAATAAAA
>NW_017828125.1:0-318 GCF_001891065.2 Hippocampus comes
ACGCACTCTTTGGTAGAGTTGTGACGTCACGGTAGGCGGGACTTGTACCTCAGTTCAGGGGAGCGATCCTTGGAGTCGCTGAGACTGAGGGGGAGTGAGAGAGGGACGCAGGGACTGAGGGTGCTCTTCGGAGAACCGAGTAAGTATTTTTCGCCTGTCCTTATTCCCCCTTCTCGGGCTACAATGCTGCGCGCTCACGGGCGACGCGGGCCGGCTCCGAGCGACGCCTGGCGCGGAAGCCTGAAACGGCGAAGTGCCGCCGTTTCGCGGGCAGCGTTCAACCAGCGCGGTGCGGCTGCCGCTCGGCGGTTAGCTTCC
>NW_017828126.1:0-318 GCF_001891065.2 Hippocampus comes
AATCATCAATGTAGGTATGCGGTTCGGATGGTTAAAGAAGAATCCCTTTGCCCAATATCGTATGCAATTTGAAGACTATGAAAGCGATTTTTTGGAAGCTGATGAACTGGAATTGTTCAAACATTATAAAATTACCCCAGGTACTTTAGACTTGGTCAGGGATTTATTTGTTTTTTCATGTTATACCGGCTTAAGTTATGTTGAAGTCAAAAACCTAAATCGCAATAGTATTGTACGAGGCTTCGATGGTGACGATTGGATCAATGTTCGCCGTAAAAAAACAAATACACCCGTCAAAGTACCTCTATTGCAGGAGGC
>NW_017828127.1:0-318 GCF_001891065.2 Hippocampus comes
AACCGCAAGGTTGTCTTGTGACGTTTTCAGTGGCCCCTTAAACTTCGTAACTGGTTATGAACCTTTGCGTGTCTGTTCTCACTGAAGCTCTCTCATTGATGCCGCTGCGTTGTTTTACGAGCCAACATCCAAAGGTAATCTCATGGAAAAGTGTCATAAAGATAGCGAACCAAGAAGAAGAAATGGCGTTATCAGTTCCGACCTTTAATGGCGACGGAAATGTTTCGCTCAAGAAACGACAAGTGTGCTTTTTGAATCTTTAACCACACCGTGCTTTTTCCTGCACTAATATTCCCCACTCCCCACCCTCCAGCCCCC
>NW_017828129.1:0-318 GCF_001891065.2 Hippocampus comes
AGTAGCCAGACAGGGCAGCATAACTCCATGTCGATGCATGCGCAACTCTACGTGTGCAGATAATCATCCGTATAATAACCACCCTTTGCTAAGAATCGGACCCATGAACAAACGCAGGTGCACACGCGCGCGCACACGGACTGTAACAGTCCAGCCTGCAAGACTCGAAAAGCAATTAATGCGCACAGAGCCAATATAGCAAGTGAATACCGGAGGCGACGCGGATCCCTTGCTAGCGAGTGGAATGTGGACTGGCTAAAATGGGAGGGATGACAGTGTAGACACAATTAAATGGGGGCTCGGGGGGTGGGGGGGGGG
>NW_017828131.1:0-318 GCF_001891065.2 Hippocampus comes
ACAAAATGGATTGGACCATAATTTTGTCGTCCGCTCATTAGTGAGCTACTAGGAGCGACTATATGTCCTTCACATTTTTTTTTTTTAAATCATTGCATTGAAAATAACAAGACGCCATTAGGATAGGCCTTTCATTTTGAACTCTTGGCATTGTGGTAGGGCTCAATCATTTTCTAAAGGCACATTTTTGGATGAACACGAAAGGAAGTACATTTATCCACTTCAAATCGAGCCGTTAACTAACAAAACCGCTTTGACTTGCAGTCTTTTAAGCATTCACAATGACAGCTGCACAAAATTCTAAAAAAAAAAAAAAAA
>NW_017828132.1:0-318 GCF_001891065.2 Hippocampus comes
GAGAAATTGCCAATTTACAGCAGCAAAATGATGAACATGCCAGATACATGCCAAGAGAAAACGAACAAAATAAACATACTGTATTTTGGACCGTTGAAGTGGAAGTGGACAATTTCCCAGGGCAGCCTTCACATGAGGGCATTCTGGAACACTGGCGCCCAAGGACCGCTCAAGTAGCTTGTGGGCCTCTTCTGAAAATAAGTCACAATTGATGGAACATTGTGATTTCCTAGGAAGGGCGAAGAAGTGATCATACACAAATGTGAACACTTGCGGAGATTTAGATGAGTAAAATTGTGCGCAATGATTTAAAAAAAA
>NW_017828133.1:0-318 GCF_001891065.2 Hippocampus comes
ACAAGTATCGAGACCACAAAGGACGCGGGCAATCTGCACTGGATGGAAAATTCACACGGAGCGCAGAGGCCCCACAGACCACGAAACCAGCTCCCTGACCAGAATCACAGGAAACGGCTCGGACAACACGACCACAGCGCTTCCTCCGAAAAAACAAGGGAAAAAAAAAAAGTTATCTCTGCTGCGTGCCCTTTCCACTCCCCACAGCACCGCCAAAAACAGACAATGTGGGACATTCCAAACAAACAAAAAGATACCCGAAAACAACGCTGATTTCAGCCGCCCCGCTGCAAACATTGTGTGGTGAACAATACGATG
>NW_017828134.1:0-318 GCF_001891065.2 Hippocampus comes
CCCCACTCCGCCATCCACAAATGCGTGTCCACACCCGGTTGAGGGGGTGGGCTGGACCACAACAACTGTTGCAGTTTCTGCTGGAATGTGTTTAATTGGACTGAAATGAGACACATACACACACAAATACAAACATGCGCATGACGTCGCCGCGCATCTGCCCGCCTTTGGAAGCTTTCAGTCAGCCTGTATGTGGTCGAGCAGTAAAACGGCTTTCATCATTTTGCAATGTAACCGTGCCCCAGCGAGGAGACCCCGGCGCGATCAAAAGCTCTCAAGAACTGCCTTCATGTTCATGCTGGCACCACTGGGGGTGTC
>NW_017828135.1:0-318 GCF_001891065.2 Hippocampus comes
ACACCAAGCCACACAATAGTGTTTGTTCAATAGGTACTGTAAAACGGTGAGGGTCCGAGTCCTGTGCTCAGTGCAAGTCAAGTGCAAAGCCCGGTCTGACTGTGCGCATGGGTGGAAAATTCTTTCTTTTGGTATTTCTCTGACGTGCACGGTTAGAAACAGCCGTTTGCGCCGATGTGGGCGTGAACACAACTGACTTGCGTCCCGGCCTATGTAAGCAGCTTCTGTAATTCAGCGCAGGAGAGGCGCACGGTCTACATGCGGGACAGTATGTAATGAATTGCAAGAAGATCTCTTCTTGCCGATGATGTAAAGATG
>NW_017828137.1:0-318 GCF_001891065.2 Hippocampus comes
GGGGCGGGCGGGCGGGCGGGACTAAACTCACCTTTCTTGGGATGGGAATGCTGGATGCACTCTTGGTGACACTCCTGTCCTAATGAGGAAGCATAGAACGTATGAATCGGCCACTTTCAGGGGAAAACCGGTGAATTGCTTACTATTCAAAGATAATGCTGAAAAGTGGAGTGGAGTTCAGAAACTGTAACACTCATTAAAACACAAATATCTCTTTTCCACTGCACATTACCTACTTGGCCTCTTACGGCGCTATTTGCTAGAAAGGACAAACACACGTGCTCATGTGATTAGGGCCCGACCGCTAGAGATTTTTGG
>NW_017828138.1:0-318 GCF_001891065.2 Hippocampus comes
AGGGACGCAAGCAGTGTTGTACATCCTCTGTCCTGGACATACTGGACAGCTTTACAGTCAACAAATGACTAATCTACAACCATTCACACCATAACAAAGAACATACTTCAGGTCGGTCAATGTTGTTTTATTGGAGGCTTCATATGAAATTTGACTCAAAATGAATGCAACGACTATCTTTTAGGTCGACTACATAAGCAATCAAATCATTGAAGTCGCTATCAATCAGTCAAGCTAATTGGGATGTAGCCAAAGTACACACACTCTGTAATTTGGTTCAGTAGAAGAACAGATTCTTGTGTTTAGAACAAAAAAAAA
>NW_017828139.1:0-318 GCF_001891065.2 Hippocampus comes
AAATTGACGTCAAAGTGCCCTCGGGCTCGCATTGCAAACGTCACCGTTCATCTGTGTTCTGAATTTGTTCACGTGATGTTCACAACGCGAGCCCGAGTGTACTTTCAGGTCAATTCCAGTCGACAACAGGATAAAATGCCAGCCCTCTGAGATGGATGAAAACACATGGATTCATTTTCATTCTTACTCCACAAATGCAATATGAATCCGAATTCTGTTCAAGACAGGATTATGTGTGTTTAGACTATTTGGGCTCATACATCTTCCTGCAAAGACAATTTTACCTGCACAAAAAGCACATTTTGATGTCTCAAGATG
>NW_017828140.1:0-318 GCF_001891065.2 Hippocampus comes
ATAATAATAATAATAATAATCCATTGGTTTTATTTTCATTCCTCATTAAGAGCAAAACAAGTGTGTAATCGTCAGTTGGTCAGTCCATCCTATTTTAACCGCACTTCGATCATCACTTTTATCAATAAATTTCACCAGTCCGCCAGCCGTCTGTTGTCAGCCAGCTGGAAAAAAAACACATCATTGTCCAACAGATGAAAATTCCAATGTGATTAAAATAGAGTGCACGATACATACAAAGAGCTTTCACCACACATCACATACACTCACATAAATTTCACATACATTTATGCCAAAGTTGAACTGTTTAGTACAACA
>NW_017828141.1:0-318 GCF_001891065.2 Hippocampus comes
TGCGCGCTTCCATGCAATGTGCACCATTTGTGGTATTTTGAAACGCACAACGATGAACGTACACAGCGTGCTGTATGAAAGTGCCCACTGATGTAAGAGAATGCGACACTGTTCGGGGTTGAAATGAATTTGACTTCAAATCAAAAGATGAGTAGAAAATGTCATTTATGTTGCTGGTTTATTATGAGAGCCGAAAGAGAGCAAAGTATAATGTTACCACTGAAGCAAAATGGTGCTTTCATGTTCCATCATAACCGAAGCTCGAGTCTTTCCTAATAATAGTCAACAACCCTTTTGAAACTGAGAGCGACTTCTTGA
>NW_017828143.1:0-316 GCF_001891065.2 Hippocampus comes
AGCAACTTCCTACTGCTGATGTCTGAACATTGAGCCCGTAATTGTTTCTTGCTCAATTTGGATGTGGGGTTCCAAAGAATCCATGCATCCAATCTTCTCTGCATATGTCCTCTCTCAATGGTGTTGCAACAGTAGTAGGACTCCATTCGTGCCTTGTTTTCCGCCCTGCTCCATGAATGCCTTTCTCTTGTTCAAGAAGCTCATTTCTCACCAGTGCGTCCTGGTTCCCCAACAACTGGCGTGGACCCAGGCGACATCCAAGCCAGTATGACTATCAATTTGTTTTTCACTCTCTCTCTCTCTCTCTCTCTCTCTC
>NW_017828146.1:0-318 GCF_001891065.2 Hippocampus comes
TCCGAAAACTGTGGCAAAGTTGTGTTGTTGTATGCTTTGTGCGTTGTTCGTGCAAGAATTTGAGAGTGATTCATTTGAAATATAATTGATTTGTTGGTTCTACATAATCAGAAATGATGGTCATTCATACAGCTCTTTTTTGTACCTTATGCTTTGTCACTAGATTGAGTATTTGTTTTCTATGTATTACCCAATTTCGTCACACCGTAAGTCAGGTATGGCAGCAATAATGAGGAGTACAATATGCAAAAAGACATTCCTTAGTTTTATAAAGGATACCAATAGTACTGTATAGTTACGGGATAGTGAGAATATCAC
>NW_017828148.1:0-318 GCF_001891065.2 Hippocampus comes
TGCTATTGTGATTATTCTCTTCTTCTCATTTTAATGGGGAGACAACACTCTAGTGGGCTACTTGTTAGCATGTCTGCCTTGTAGTTCTGAGGTTTGAGGTTCCAATCTTGTCTCGGGCCTTCTTGCTTGACTTTTCTGTGGTTACTCGGGCCTCCTCCCACATTCCAAATACATGCATGTGATCTTAACAAAAATACTTTAAATTGGCCATGGGGTGTGAGTGGTTGTTGGCTCTATGGCCCTGCGCCCTGCAATTGGCTCTCTCTCAAAGCCAGCTGGGATCGGCTCCAGCTGACCTGTAACCCCAAAGAGAAGACG
>NW_017828149.1:0-318 GCF_001891065.2 Hippocampus comes
AGCACAACCAATTTCCCCACCTCAAGAGTTGAACATTGAAAATCAATTGGACAAGAATGAAACCGACTTAGCAGGTACTTGATCTTGGTGTAGTAATTAAGGGCCCGTTAGAAGCAGGACCCCTCTTGGCCCCCTCAGAGACTTTTGGGATTGGTGCTAATAAACGTAATATCGCTCTGGCTGATTGGACACTAAGTAACACGAGTGCAGCTGATTGGTCGATATTGCGGGTTGTAAAGGGCAGGAAGGGTGGGACATTTGGTGACCCATTTCTGCTTCCTGTCTGGGGACTTTATCTGATTTAATTCTTGAGTCTTT
>NW_017828150.1:0-318 GCF_001891065.2 Hippocampus comes
CCCCCCCCTCAGTCTACGTGTAAACCGCCCTCGCTCCGCCAAGTTCTTAAGGGTCGCGTGTGGCCTGCAGCTCTCAGGCCAGCTCGGGTCTCTATACCGTACGCGCGCGCTCACGTCACCTCATAAAAAGACTGCAGTCACTACTCGAAAGTCTCAACACTGGTCGTCGGAAACTGGCTCATATGCAAAACGAGTACCCACTACTGAACACGCGCCGCCGCCGCACTCTGGAAGGTTTCAGCATGATTTGCGGTGTTCTGCGACAACCTCGTCCGTCCATGATAGTGCGTTCCCTCAAATGGTGTTCTCTAAGGGTTG
>NW_017828151.1:0-318 GCF_001891065.2 Hippocampus comes
CTGCCTGCTGCTCACCTGTCGACCTCTGCCCTTGTCTCACACGCTCCTCTGCGCTCGCACCTTCGGCAGCCAGCACAACATGGACATGAGGTTCACGCAGTGCGACCACAGGTGAGCCCAAACACTCTCGCCAAGGTCACATCACACATTTTCCAACAAGTGTTGGCGAGATTTTGTGATGGTCCGATGAAACCAAGGTTGAATTTTTCAAAGTGGAGGGAATTCTGAACAGTTCATCATAGCAGGCAATGTGGATCTGGGGCCTGAGACCAAGTGGACGGAATTATGAGCAGGGGTGTGTGCACGCGTGTGTGTGTG
>NW_017828152.1:0-318 GCF_001891065.2 Hippocampus comes
AAAAAAAAAAAAAGCCCCAGGTACCAACTCATTGAAGAAAAACAAACACAGAGCTCATACTAATTACAACAATTTAAGTTCAGTGTCATAAGTTCTATATTATTTGTTTCTATACTGGTCCATGAAAATATGATTATGTGAAACCGGTCACCGGCACAACAAAATGGTGGGGACGTCTGGCCGAAGTCATTTTTTGATATAAATATATATGTTTGTTTCAGGATCACAGTAAACTATCAGAACTAGCAACAGAAGAGAATAAAGTGGAGCCCCGTATACTTGCCGGTTTGACACCTGCAGATTCTCATATTCAGATTT
>NW_017828153.1:0-318 GCF_001891065.2 Hippocampus comes
CAGACTTACGGCACTGGGAGTTTGGGCTTGTTGAAGGTGTGCGGTAGAGGACACCGGTGTGTGTGTTTGTGTGACAGAAATCAATCAACAAGACCGCATGCAGGTTTTGTCCCTCCACAAAAGCGATCGATAAAGCATTACAGCGAACGCAGAAGGAGAAAACATGTTGCAGCAATAGAAGTGGTTCTGGTCAAAATCCATTTGAGGGAAGCCTGTTCTTCCGCAAATGCATCAATGGCGAACAGATGAGCTTCGAGTGACTAACATGGGCAACTCAAACCTTTGCACCGCAGAAGAACTGACGCAAATGACATTGTT
>NW_017828155.1:0-318 GCF_001891065.2 Hippocampus comes
CCACTGATGCAACATTTCAACCGTCTGTTTGTTCTTCGACTTAGGCTTGTATTTTAGTGCCTTAAACTTGTGCTTGAACGTCTTCGAATCTCATCGGCTGGGACCCACTAAAATAGGCTTTTAATATTATATTTTATTGCCTTAAACAGGTGGTCTGTGAAACGATTAATAAATCGATTACAAAAAAGTTGAAGCATGTGAAATTCAAGGTAACGTTATCACTTATTTTAGAAATGGCTGGCTAACCTGTGCTAGCAACAGCCTCATCAACTACACTCGCATTCGCTGCCGCCCACGTCACTCACCAGGCCAAGTCCC
>NW_017828156.1:0-318 GCF_001891065.2 Hippocampus comes
TAGCGACATGGGAGACGATTACTACGATTTCCGCGATGGGCGGTTGGATTCGGGACTCACCTGGAAGAGGTGCCCAATGCCGTGACCAGAGCTTGCAAGAGCCCGGCAATGAAAATGAAAGGGTTCTGCCGAGTGATGACAAAATACAGGGTGGGAAGAATAAGAATGGCATGGATCATCAGACCAATGATGACTGTGATGGTGTACATGCCCAACTGGCCACCCATTTGCGTAAGATCGTCCATCTCCACTATTTTTCCCGCAATGAGGAACAGGATACCAATGGGAGCGTACCTGACGGCAGAAGGAGGTCAAGTT
>NW_017828157.1:0-318 GCF_001891065.2 Hippocampus comes
AAAAAAAAAAAATCACTTATCCTCATTTTACTTTTTTGCAGCAATTCCTTTTTTTTCCCCCTCTAATATGGCTGACAATGGGTGGCTCTTTAATTTTTGCCGGTAGATGTACAAATAAAACAAAAAAAAATAAATAAATCAATACATTTATTTGCAGCTCTCTGTTGGACAGTCTTAATCGAACCTTTTTAAAAAATAAAGCTTCAAACAGGTTGTTAAACTAAAAACAGAAAATTTCCCCCCCCAAAAAAAACATTTGCAGTTTATTTGCAGTAATTTCTTGTTTTCCTGAAACACATATTCAGCTTTATTTTTTTT
>NW_017828158.1:0-318 GCF_001891065.2 Hippocampus comes
CCCTCTCGTTGACCCCCACCCCCCCCGCATCAACACTTCACCCCCCCTCCCCGTCAGCCTTCCCGCTACCGCAGTGACAAAACGAGTTGAAAGGCAGCGTACTGAGAAAGTTTGCCGTCCTCGGCCTCCGCATTACAGTATGCGAGCATACGCGCCCGCATGCACCTACACACACAACCCTCCCACCCTCCTGTGTCTCACCCCCCCCCCTGGCCCCCCCACATTAATAAATGACATCACATGCCATCTTCTAATTCCCCGCGTAACAGCACTGCACCACGGCTCTGCAGTGAGCTCACAAGGGATGACAGATGCATA
>NW_017828159.1:0-318 GCF_001891065.2 Hippocampus comes
CCTCAAAAGATTACCTTTCTTTAAGCCAAAAGACAACTTGCCTGTGGTGTCCCTAAAATACGTACTGCAGCTCTTACAATAATAACGTTGGACCTCTTTGTATTTACCATTAGCGCGTATATCTGTACTTGTACAGTGGGGACAACATACCTTGGTGGACTGTTGAACTTCTGATTGAGCCTCTGCAACGCTTATAGCCATATCGTTATTCATTAAACCTAAAAGCTCTTCTATTATCGCATAGCGCTCTGTTTCCCCTATTACTTTAAAGTATTCTGTGAACGATGCTGGTATCATAACCTGGTGTTTTTGCTAATA
>NW_017828160.1:0-318 GCF_001891065.2 Hippocampus comes
CGCATGACCTTTCTGGCCAGGAAAGAAAAGCATTGCTTACAGAACTACAAAAACTTTTTGAATCAAAGGAGATTCATACCATCCTTTTTCAGGATTATAATAAGGGAGTCCTATCTCATCAGATAATACAAGAGGTTATCCTGGAATCTATCAAAAGGGATATTCCTACTGCTGTTGATCCTAAATACAAGAACTTTTGGGCGTATAAGCATATTTCCATGTTTAAGCCAAATTTCAGAGAAGTTCAACAACAATTAAACTTTGAAATTGAACCAACCCTTTCTTCTCTGGAAATGGCAAGTAAACATATAAAAGGAA
>NW_017828161.1:0-318 GCF_001891065.2 Hippocampus comes
TATTATTATTTTATCTGATAGAATACTTATTTTTTTTACATAACTGCCAAGTTTCATGAAAAAAAAAAAATTAGCTCATATATTTCTAGTTTTCCGAATATTCAGTGACAGCCATTTTATATTTACCAAAATCGGCCTATATTTGATCGTTGATATTGGCTAATTTGTCACTTATATTACGCTTTAGACACCAAATATTGAAGAATACGGATGATATATAATGAAATATTCAACTAAAAATTTCAAAAGCTTTCCAATGGTACCTTACTTATCAAAATCTGCCAAAAATAAAGAAAGTTATTATAATTTGATCTACAT
>NW_017828162.1:0-318 GCF_001891065.2 Hippocampus comes
ATATATAGTTTGGGGCCATTTCTGCGCAGTCACGTAGCTCACCTAATTTCTCTCGCTCTGGGCGGTTTAGAAGTTTAAAAGTTCAGAGCATAATTTCTCCTATTTGATGATGTCATCTCCACGAAGTCCCGCTGCTCACTTTCTTTACTCTTCCTTGAGATGACCTCAAAGTTTTTAGTACCAGGGTTGGTTGACACCATATCGTTGTCAATATGAGCGATTGCGATGGACTGGCGACCACTCCTTGCACCCGATGAACGTAATTATTGTCGTTCTTCGGTTTACGACTAAGGACAATAATCACAAATGGGGACTCGA
>NW_017828163.1:0-318 GCF_001891065.2 Hippocampus comes
TCGTGTGAGTTTTATGTTTTCGTAGCGCAGACCGGGCATGAATGTCCAGTTTTTGTATTTGAGCTTGTATTGCGCGTAGGTAGAAAATGCCCTTGCATCGCTTATCCTGTTGGCATTGGTGCCCGGTATTCCTTCGTTTGCCAATTGCAGTACTCCATCGGTAATGGTATAATCATCGATCCATTGAAAACGATCTTCTTCATCAAAATGATAACGGGCACCCACTTCAATGTCATGATATGTACTTTCACCTGCCCAATGATAATCCAGTTTGGTTTGAATGCCTGTGGAATAATATTCTCGGTTATTGGCCCTGGC
>NW_017828164.1:0-318 GCF_001891065.2 Hippocampus comes
TTTTTTTTTTCCTCCCCCTTCTTATTTTGTGCTCTAATTACAACTTGCGCAGCATGCCAGCACGCAGAGAGGCAACTCGGGGGCTCGCCCTTTTTGCGCTCGTCCGCTATGTGAGAAGAAACAGTGGAGCAACGATGACTCTTTAATTTGGGAGCTGCCTGTTTGCGCTCTCCTTTTGCTCCTGACTAAGGACATGGACAGTCACGGGAGGACGTTAGCGCAACAAATCCTACTAGACGAGTTTCAACATACGGTCCAACTCGGTCTGGTTCCTTTGTGGAGCGGGATCATCTTTTCAGTGGCTTGCAGCCACGCGGC
>NW_017828165.1:0-318 GCF_001891065.2 Hippocampus comes
TTTAAAAGTACCTCCTACTCGCCTCCAAGATTTAACCTTGCACTGCACCTCATTTGGAAGGTGGGTCAGATTGACATAATTGTCCCATACGCATGGGATGGGAAATCTGGAAAACGTTAAAGTAATACAATTTTGGAGGCCACTTCTACGGTTACAGTTATATATCGAAATAATCCCCCCCAAACAACTAGCGGAATTACCCACTGCGTTCCTTTGCGGGGGGAATTCCTGCTTCAGATTATGTGATTGATGGACTTGTCAACAGACGGACGCGAACATCTGGCCTGCAGTATTAGTGGATAACACCTCTGGGACACA
>NW_017828167.1:0-319 GCF_001891065.2 Hippocampus comes
AAAAAAAAAAACAACATTTTTTTGTAATACATGCTAAAACTATCTGCATGATATTATGACCATGACCTTTGGAAAAAAATCATCCCTCTCTGGCCTCACCTTCTGCTTCTAATTTTATTTGTAATTCTTATTTTGAAACGTGTCATTCTGCGTCATGGATAGCCTATCCGCTGTAGTGACAGAAGGCCATGGGGTGTTGCCAAGGTGGGCACGTGCAGCCTAATAAAACTTTAGATAAGGATATTATTATATTGTCTACTTCCTCAGACCACACGACTTATCGGTAGCTTTGGAATGTTCATGCTGTCACTGAGAACTC
>NW_017828169.1:0-318 GCF_001891065.2 Hippocampus comes
CATCGGAACAAGGCCTCGCGCCACCCGAGCTCATTCCAATTTACATCTATAAATATTAATCGGGGCCCGTGTGAGCGGACTGAAAAGGTCAGAGGAGCTCTTACGAACATCAGATTCTTTTCAATTGAATTTGCATAAGCAGCCATTTGACGCGCAATGAGTGTCCCCTTTGGAGAGCTTTATTTCATATTCATGCGCTGATTGGAGCCTCGATGACATCGTCGGGGTAGCTTCGCGCACTCTTTTGCACTCCAGAGGTAATGAGGGGAGAGAACGGCGATGTGTGTTTGCATATGTGTGTGTGTGTGTGTGTGTGTG
>NW_017828170.1:0-319 GCF_001891065.2 Hippocampus comes
ATCCCACACTGAAACGTGAGCTTCAGTGCCGGTTTAAAAGTGCAACGTGCATTCTTGTTGAGCTGATGCGTAGTAAAACTGAAAACCAAACGGACGTCAACATGAATCTCTCACAGTGCAGGAATAAAAGCAGCGAGATATATTCCCCATCATAAAATAGCTGCGGATGTGTGCTCGGCTCTCGAGAATGCATCTGCTCGAGTCGAGGTCGCAGGAGTGGACGGAATATCTGCTAAGCTGCTTCGCCTGCATGCACGCCGACAAGCAATGTCATAGGTTACGCACACACTCACACAGATGGACACACACAAACCCTCAC
>NW_017828171.1:0-319 GCF_001891065.2 Hippocampus comes
TTTTTTTTTAGCTTGGAAACCACCCATTTGTTTTCACTTTCATTTTGTAATTGAAATGGAACAAAAAAAAACATGTTTCTAAGTAGAAAAAATATTCAAATAAATCATGTATTGGTCAAATATGTACAGAATAAACCACTTGTTTTTTACATATTCATAAGATTTTGCTGAAAATAAACAGTTTTGGGGCCCCCTGCAAAAAAATAGATAAATACATAAATAATTAAAATAAAAGAATTTGATTTAATATAAATTTTAGAATAGTGGGTGCAACAAAACTTTGTAGACAAAATGTAAGACAATTAAATGTTTTATTTAA
>NW_017828172.1:0-319 GCF_001891065.2 Hippocampus comes
CATTTTAACTTTGTACACAAACAGCATGAGTCTCTATGGCCAAATCACCCGTATCAAACTCAAGACCAGAAGGCCACATCCTGATCATTTGCATGTTGGAGGAGGGAAACGTCTAAAACATGCAGGATAGGGGCCCTCGAGGACCGGAGTTGGTGACTCCTGATTTAGAGTCTGCAGTGAACCTGATATGCATATTTATTGGAATGTGGGAGGAGGATATTTATTTTGAATCTTATTGTGTGAAGATTCATGTGCAGTCCAGTTATTATTTAGGAGTATGAATGCTTCATTATGAATCAATAAATTCCCTCATTGGATT
>NW_017828173.1:0-319 GCF_001891065.2 Hippocampus comes
CCTCTGAGTGTGAGCAGAGTGAAGCCGGAGAAAGGACAGCTTTGTTTGCGGACTGTCTGAGGAACTCCAAGATCAGTTGTCGATTCCAGATGAACCCAAGTCCCTTAAGCGGTTAATCTCGCCGGTGATTAAGATTGACAATCGCATCATGGAATGCAGGGCTAAATCTGGCTCCCCTTCCTCTCCTCGAGCCGCTGCTTTTCACAAAGCCCCAGTATGCCTGTTGCGGCCGGTGAAGACCCAGGGCAACTCAGCAGAACCCGCCTCTCCCAGGAGGAATGAGCCCGGCAGGTCTTTGTATTTTTGGTGGAAAACTACA
>NW_017828174.1:0-319 GCF_001891065.2 Hippocampus comes
AAATCCTTTTTATTTGTTTTAGCATAATTCTACAAAGAAGTCACTAACTACTTGCAGGAATGACCAATTGGACAAACAGTCTTCTGACTGACTGACGAGCTCACTAGATGACAAACGCAATCAAGCACATCCTCGTCTAATGTGTCATAACTTGAAACTAATCTCACATTAACCTTTAGCTTAACCATGCTAAATGAACTCAATTTAACCAGTTGACTACCTACCAAAACTACTCTAGGATAATCTAACCAAACTTGGGTTAGCTCAACCCTACCTACTTACGCATATAGACGAAAAAATCATCAGCACTCACACTCAC
>NW_017828175.1:0-319 GCF_001891065.2 Hippocampus comes
TAAGATCCAACAGCTGGCACAGTGTAGCAACCTGTTTCCTCAGTTTGGTAGATCTTAGGAATTTAGGGTTTTCTGCGTTGCTTTCTTCAGCATATTTGCGCAGACAGTCACATCCCCGGATATTTGTCATTGCACCAGGTCTTGCAAAAAGATAGGGATTCTCAATAGGTATCCCTGCATCTTCTCGCTTTTCAATTAAAAGATCAATGGACTCCTTCATTCTTTTTGTAAAGAACACTGGGACCTTCCTGCCTCTTTTCCCCCTGACTTCAATGCGAGTTAAGAGCTTGCTTAACTCTTTTTCCAATGGCGATAGAGT
>NW_017828176.1:0-319 GCF_001891065.2 Hippocampus comes
CTGTCATTTGAAGAAATGTAAAAAATAAGACTACGTTATTTACAATATCACGTCATATTCATGAAATGACGTGTTCATTTTCGACGGCGGCTCGAGGCAATCGGGTCGGTCGCCGGCAGTATTTACGAGCGTTGTTTTAACTGCCGGGTAGGGTCCTCTTGTGAAACATGAGCCAGTTCCAGCATTTAACCTCGCCATACTAATTTATGCGCCGTGGCATAAGGTACTTCATCATCTGCTCTTTGGGGAGAGACGCTCATCTCATTAGGCGGGATTTAATGAAATGCAAGGATGCGCTTGGTAACAAAAAAAAAAAAAA
>NW_017828177.1:0-318 GCF_001891065.2 Hippocampus comes
TTTTTTTTTTTTTTTTTTAATGCAAGCTAAAGAGGGTCAGCGGTCAGACCAGCAATTAAGGTCAGGGATAGCATATGGCCCCTCAGTGTGTGTGTGTGTGTTTGTGTGAGAGACCTGCCCTCCTTACCCTTCAGGGGTCCTTGAGACGTACGGGCGGAAGGATATGCATTCATCTGGCTGCATTGTCAGGGGGTGGAGGGATACCATCAATAATAGGAGTGCATGGGTGACAGGGCTGGTGCCGCAATCACAGGGAAATGGCAGTGTGTCATCAATATCCCGCTCACACCACACCCACACACACACACACACACACAC
>NW_017828179.1:0-319 GCF_001891065.2 Hippocampus comes
AAGCTGTTATGTATGTCAATGGTGAATTGGATGGCGAGCTAACTTTTGGGCAAGAGTTTTTTACTTTTGGCTCGGGGCTCCCTTTAAAATTGGTGAACAAAGCTTAACTATTGAGGCAACTACCGGATTTAGTGGCGCTATTGACGACATCAATATTTATGATAGACTGCTCGAGACAGGAGAAGTACAAACCTTATACAACGAAAACTAGGCCGATCAAGGGCCTAGATACAGAACTGCATTGTCTATTTAGAATTTCAGATCCTTTGGCACTTTCGCATACTTTCGGGTATCCGCATTGGTCAAAATTCGAAAGTCT
>NW_017828180.1:0-319 GCF_001891065.2 Hippocampus comes
ACACTGATTCACAACATGGAAACATTTCTGTGCAAACGCAATTAAGTTCCCCAAACTAAAAAGTGGAAGAACACCTAATAGGGCCATTTGCTGTTGAGGATCCTTTAAAACATTCAATTGCTTCCAGGAGCTATTCTACAAATGGAAACGCAAAACAGAGTGGCTTTTTTTTTGTACTGATATATGTACATGAGGCGGTGCTGCCACCATTTGTATGGTATTTATTTTAGGTTATTTAAAATTTAATGCTCACAACAATTGAGATATCAAACAGTGTTATCATCGGCACAGTTAGTTAATAAATGAAACAAGAGAAAAT
>NW_017828181.1:0-319 GCF_001891065.2 Hippocampus comes
CAGTCCATCGTAGTCGAAGATGACGTAGCTTCCTTCTGCTGTGGTGTGTTGGTCAGTGGTCATCTTTGCTGTCGCAGATGCCACTGTAGATGACTATGAAGCCCGATTCTGGAACCACATATCCTGCCACAGTTAGGACATGTGAGGCCTGGATCGGGAGGCTGAGGTGGAGCTGGAACAGCGTGTACAGGTTGGTGTCTCTGCTGGCGCCGCAGCACCCTTTGCTGGGTGCGGTTCTCCTCCAGGCATGTGACCCCTTTGTGGCATAAGGAACGCCAGAGTGGCCGGTTAGCTGCAGCTGACTCCAGGTTGTTGGGTT
>NW_017828182.1:0-319 GCF_001891065.2 Hippocampus comes
CCATGAAAGTGGGTGAAACTTCCATGACAGGGTCTGATGGCCCGCTTTTCAAGTCGGTCACGCTGCCTGGCCCGGGCTCGGGGCTGCGCCCCTCCCCCGGGCCAGGCAGCGTGCTCCATACTCGGAGCAATTTACAGACGGAACGGTACACCACCTGAAAGAACAACGATTCCACGCCGAATGGGACCTGCAACTCGCTAACCCGTAAAGCGACAGGACGCTGGCAGGACGCTGGCGCCGGGGGCGGCGTCTTACTCCCACCGCAGCTCGACGCCCAGCAGCTCGCGCATGAAGAAGTCCGCGCGGCGGCGGCGGGCGT
>NW_017828184.1:0-319 GCF_001891065.2 Hippocampus comes
TTTCACCTGGGCAGCTGATATTATGACACTTCTACATATGAAATTCCTACATTTAGAAGTAATTTTTAAAATCCTGAGAATTTAACTCCCAACTCCAAATTTGACATGATTCAAGGGATTTGACCATCACGCAGTCACGGTATTGCAAACAAAGAAAATCATCATCACCATATGATGTATGTTTTTCTGTCTCTTTCAACAGAGCGGATAGCTCCTTCAACTTCATGGTCTTCTTCTTCATCTTCTTTCTTCAGCTGGTGCTGGCTATCATCCAGTGTTTAGGCATCACCAACTGGGGCATTTGGTGAGTTGCAGTGAG
>NW_017828185.1:0-319 GCF_001891065.2 Hippocampus comes
TATGTGAATGCTGGGACACATAAGATAGATTATGTTTATCGCTGCCCCGACGTGTCGGTGCTGTTCACCTGAATGCGACACTTGGCCTCCACCAGCTGCAGTTTGGTCTGTGCCAGCTCCAGTTCCATCTGCCTGAGCTGCTCCTTCAGTCCGTCCTTCTCCTCGTCCAACGGTTCGGAGCTTGCGTTGTCACCGCCCGGAGACGACACTTGCAGGCACCCCAGGGTGCTGAAAAGATCTCGACAGTGCTCGCAACCGCTGACTTTACTCTGTACAGAAATGCACACACACACAGGTGAGAGGGGAACTACCGTATTGG
>NW_017828188.1:0-319 GCF_001891065.2 Hippocampus comes
ATTTACAACAAATCATGCGTCTTTGTTCAACTATCAGCCTGCAACACATTGTGACTGGGACAACAATTAAATGCTCTTCCACTAGATGGCGGTAGAATACAATTACACACCTGTGTATCTACCCGTCGTCATGCCAAGAACTGAAAAAGTAACTCAGTGTTCAGCTAAATAGGCGCAGATTTCATGGGAATAAGTTTGTCATCAATCTGAAAATGTTTTTAGATCTAACAATAAAATACAACCACCCCGGCGAGGCATTTAGTATGACTGTTAACTTGAGACGTTGCCCTGACTGTACATAAGGCACACACTCGCTGAC
>NW_017828189.1:0-319 GCF_001891065.2 Hippocampus comes
ATTAAATCTACATGTCCTATGTAGTGTATGTATTTTACTGCCCCCTAGCGGCCAAGGCAAGCACACCAGCTTTGAGTTGTTTAATAAAATCGGGAGTTTAACCGTAAAACTAAACCCACACGAAAAGAATGACACACGCTGTACATTTAAATACAAGACGTTTTAGGAACATCGCCAGTGCTAATGCTAGCAAAGTAAAATCTTGTTGGAGGCCTTAGAGAAAATTAGCGAAGTGATATTCCTTCAAATAGCAAATATTCGCACTCAAATGCTACAGGAACACATACAGACTGGTAGTTAAAATACTCAACTGTCAGAT
>NW_017828190.1:0-319 GCF_001891065.2 Hippocampus comes
AGTATAAAAAAGGCCGTCAACTAACGGACGGCCTTTTAAATCATAAAGGTTTAAGGTCTAGTAACCAGGATTTTGTTGTAGGTTAGGATTACCCAACAAAGCTCTTGTAGGTATAGGAAATAAATTTCTAGTTTCGTCACCTACTGATTCAGGGTTTTTAAACTCCCAATCTCTTGTAAATGCACCAAAACGAATTAAATCATTTCTTCTCCAAGCTTCCTTATACAACTCTCTCCCTCTTTCAGCCAAGATATCATCTAATGTAACAGAACCGATGGGTGTAGCATCTCTAAGAGTTCTTAATTCATTCACCATAGCC
>NW_017828192.1:0-319 GCF_001891065.2 Hippocampus comes
GAAGTTTTTAAATGGACCGCATGTCTTTTGAGTGCAAGTTAACATTTTGGAATGTCTTGAGTCAGCTGTGGAAAAGACTTTCAAGTTCTGCTTCTGAATCACTGAATCGTTAAGGTCCTGAGCACGTGAAAGAAATGAACATATCAACCTAAAAGGTCTCGGAGGTCAGGAGATTCCGGTCAGTTCATGGAGCCCGAGTTCAAAGCAAACATGGTGACGTAGCATTTAGCCGTTATGCTGCGCACAAATGAAATAAGCTGCTAACAGAAGTAAAAAAAAAAATTTAAGGCGGCTTTTTGTAGGTGTCTTTGAGTATTGG
>NW_017828193.1:0-319 GCF_001891065.2 Hippocampus comes
CAAGTGGAACAGTTTTTATAGGAGGTCAATTGGTACCTACTGTTTTTGAAAGTAGAATAGGAAGCCAAAATCTTACATGGGAAACTACAACTGCTACAAATTTTGGATTGGATTTACTTTTCGGTAGAGGCTTGCTTGGGGTAACTTTTGATTATTATAACAGGAAGACTGATGATATCTTGATAAGAGCAAACGATGTGCCTACTGAGACTGGGGTAACGGCAGGCCAAGTACCTGCGAGGAATGTGGGTACGGTCGTCAATCGTGGTATTGAGTTTTCTGTAACACACAGAAATACATTTGGGAAATTTTCGTATTC
>NW_017828194.1:0-319 GCF_001891065.2 Hippocampus comes
GGAAGAAGGAACAAATGCTGACAGCTATCACCAAAGAAATCGTGCTACGAAAAAACGAATTCAGCGATGAAAGAATTGAGACTATCTATTTTGGAGGCGGAACACCCTCTATCTTGGAAGTTCATGAAATAGAGGAGATCATTGCTTCCGCAAAATCAAACTTTGACATTATTGATGATGCAGAAATTACTTTAGAGGCCAATCCCGATGATTTACTGTCAGTTCGAGATGTCACCCTGAGCGCGGTCGAAGGGGTATCGAGAACTATATATCAGCAATATAAAAACATCGGTATCAACCGTCTAAGCATCGGTGTACA
>NW_017828195.1:0-316 GCF_001891065.2 Hippocampus comes
TTTTTTTTTTTCTTATTAGATTATTGTTAGGATGCTTGCACGTACCGGCATCCAGGACCAAATGCGATTACGCCGTATAATAATTCCATCATGTTATATTTACAGTGATAATGCATCAAGATTGAGGTGAAAATAGATTTACATGTTGAAACAAGAAAAAAATCTTTAAGATTAATCTGTCAAGTGCTGTACATACGGCTGGATATTAAGCTAGACAGATAGGTGGACAAATAGACAAACAAACAGACAGACAGACAGAGAGCGCTGATTGGCCGGCCGGGTACATTAGATAGATAGATAGATAGATAGATAGATA
>NW_017828196.1:0-319 GCF_001891065.2 Hippocampus comes
CAGTTATTGTCTGTTTTGGATTGTTCTTTAGAATATTGACACTTTTAAGCCTGAAAACAGACCTAAGTACCAGTATGGGTATGAATATGAGATACCCTGCCGTAAAAAGCCCCGATGCCATTAGATACCAGGTGTCTAGCTGCGAAAGATTTATTAAAATTCCCATGGCCGCTATAAAACATATTATCGCCCCTATGGATTCGTATTTAGAAATCTTACTTATTTTACTTCTATATCGTTCTTTGGTCATATCGATAATTATTTTATCCGTTAATACTTTTTGCTTTTCAATTTTGACAGACATTTCGTCCCAAAGTGC
>NW_017828198.1:0-319 GCF_001891065.2 Hippocampus comes
GAGTGTACTGACTATACTGACCACTCCTGAGACAGGAATCATTGCCTTCATGGTGGCAAATAAGATACAAGCCATGCTAACTGCTAAACTAAACTGAGATTGACACAGCTAGCATGTTTTAACACTGCAATTAAGTGCTTGGATGAGTCCACTTTTCCAGACAATTGTCTGGAACCGCATAAAATCGTAGTGTATTCAATATTGCACAGCAAAATAGCAGTCATTTTACAGTGAATATTCCCATCTACTGACTTCTTTCAAACGGAAATTCCCTCACTCAGAATAAAAACCGATGCATTAAAATTTCGACTACGATGTT
>NW_017828200.1:0-319 GCF_001891065.2 Hippocampus comes
CGCGGAAAAAGAAGACCAGATCTTCAACGCCCTGATCGAGCTGCGGACCTGGCAGTCCATCCAGGAGCAGCGCAACGTGCTCGAGCAGCGGACCCACCTGGCCAACCTGTACCGCAAGATCGTGCAGGCCGGCGGCGCGGTCGCCCAGCAGCAGAGCATCGAAATCGTGCTGCTGGACACCCAGATCCCCGACCTGGACCGGCTCAACCCCGAGCAGCTGCTCAACGCCATCGCCACCCGCAAAGTGCTCTACCACACCCAGGAGGTGGACATCACCCGCGACGTGATCGAACGGATGAACACCGCGTGGAACAACCGC
>NW_017828201.1:0-319 GCF_001891065.2 Hippocampus comes
AAAAAAAAAAAAATCATAATTGCCTTGCCACTAGTCCGCTGTGCTGCTTCGAATTCATCTGATGCGGTGTTGTTTTTCCCAAAGCAAATCCAAACGCTTCCTGTGTTTACACTCAAACTTAATCAGAATCCAATTCATCTTTATTGGCCAAGGAATTTGTCGCCGGTAGTCTCGGCTCCCCTCGTATTGCAATCACAAGCGACTACGATAAATAAAGACATGACATACAAGTAGAGAAAGACTTTCCGTCATGTAAGGCCACCTTGAAGTCATGTTTGTCATCATCATCTGTATTCACACACACACACACACACACACA
>NW_017828202.1:0-319 GCF_001891065.2 Hippocampus comes
TACCACGCCTTTTTGAGGAAGCCAATGTATATGCCTTGGGCCTGGGTGCGCTCACAGTGGCCATTTACTATCTGTTTCCAAAAATTACCAAAACGATTCCGAGTGCCTTGGTAGCCCTAGTCGCAGCATCTCTTGTAGCCTATTTTTTAAAATGGAATGTCCCCATTATTGGAGAAATCCCCTCAGGATTGCCCGCCATACAAATCGGCACTATGCTTTCCATTGACGGTGAGGCCCTAGGGTTGATTTTAGAATATGGGGTGGTATTGGCCATTTTGGGAAGCATTGATTCGCTGCTTACCTCTGTCATCGCGGACAA
>NW_017828203.1:0-319 GCF_001891065.2 Hippocampus comes
CGGACACAATAGCTGCCCTTTTCCTCTGTGTTCTCTGAGCTGACGGTCACGGACTCATCTGCATAAGACTACTGCCAGTCTGTGCTCAGATTGAGACCTTATTAAAAATGTGAGTGTGGAGATAATCCGCCTCTGGCTGGCCACACCGCGTCGCCTCCTCCTCTCTCCGATCGGGGGTCCTCACGCAGGGTCCACGGGGGTGTCGCCTGGCATAAACCCGCCTGGATTGAGTCCACAAGCAGGGCCACAATTTCATATTTGGGAAGGTCATTCTCATTTCGCTGACACTTAACGGATCAAAACTGCTAGAGCCCCTTCC
>NW_017828204.1:0-319 GCF_001891065.2 Hippocampus comes
ACAACACTCTTATCATTGTGGACGCGGGAGACCACACAGTCAAGATCTACTCTTCAGAAGCTGGACTGTGTAGTTAAATTGCAATCTTATGTTATTCTTCCACAGATGGATAGATAGTAGGGTAGAGAGTCCGATAGGATGGATAGATAGATTGACAGAGAGCAATATTCACACATATATACGTGTATTGAAAGGATTGTACAACCAGTGGAGGCCCACACATTTGATGTGTGCGCTTTCAATCGGGGACTTTCCAGTTCATAATAACACCATCATGTCCCAATTATAGAAACCATCAATACAATTAGAAAAAAAAAAA
>NW_017828205.1:0-319 GCF_001891065.2 Hippocampus comes
GGCGTGCCTCATGGCAAGCACGCATCGATTAACCACAAGTGTGTGCGGCGAGACTGGCGCATCGCCGCACCAACAAAGCAAATATGTGCGGTTGCCGGCGCAGTCACGTCAAAGCGTTTCTCGCACGGCCGTCACGTGACTTTCTGTCTTTGGCTCCGGCTTCAAATGTGGGATCGCAAACATGAAAGCCAGCAAGACTCACACATGCGGGCTAATAACATCAAAGCGAGCGAAAAAGAAGCAAACGCTTCCAGTCAAAACAGGCCAGATCCACTTACTGCTCCGAAATCCGAATTGGATTTTTAGCTTAGCGCCACGT
>NW_017828207.1:0-319 GCF_001891065.2 Hippocampus comes
TTACGATTGCACTGAGGGTAATCTTTCGACAAGCTAAGAGTCATCTCTGGTCGCCACCAGACAACACAGTCGTGCCATTACGCATTCCGCTCAGCTGGCCTAGCATCAGAAACAATCTCATGCTCTGCCAGAGAGATGGTGTATTCCTCAAATAATTTGATTCCGAGCCAGGGCTGCATCAGGCAAAAACGCCACAGGTCACAAGCGTTTGAATGATCGCCGAGCACAACTCAACACGAGCGGTATCACGAAAAGGCAAGTGAGCGTTGCTGTCAAGACGTGTGCCTGAAATGAAGTGCAAGTAGTATGTTTTTTTTTT
>NW_017828208.1:0-319 GCF_001891065.2 Hippocampus comes
TTAACCACACACTTTTGCGCAAATGGACTGCTATTTGTACAAGAATTTGATCCGGGAGGCCTCGATAGATGGAATTGGACTGAAAAGCTGAATATAATTTCATTTGTTACTCCCCCGTTTGCTTTTATGTTCATTTCTGGTACTCCTACGGTGCAGGGTTGGGGAGGCATAAGCTTATTGAGACACATTTGCAAGCAGAGAGAGGCTACAGTGCTCAGCAATAATGAATGTTCTCCCTTTAAACAGTCAGCTTTTTGTACATTTTTAAACTTGGCACAAAAGCAATATTCGGAGTTCTGAGAATGATCAGACTCACCCG
>NW_017828209.1:0-319 GCF_001891065.2 Hippocampus comes
CGGATCTCACTCGATGCCGCATCACGATCGCCCTGCAATTGATCGTTTGTTATGCAGCCTTTGGCCCAAAGTCCCATTTGACCCGGCCACTGCCGCGACCCTCGGCAGGAAAGATCACGTCCTCCTTCGGCGGCCCTGCGTGTCCCGCACATACGCACGCACGTCAAGTCCCGTCCCAAAACACAGCGCTCAAAACTTTGTTTGGAGTGTCTTTGCTCAAGCGCTGGCAAGGTCATCTCTCACCCCGGTGTGATGTCAGGCCCAATTTGTTCTCCCCGTGTCCCGTTGACGTATTCTCGAACAAGTTAACAACCCCCCC
>NW_017828210.1:0-319 GCF_001891065.2 Hippocampus comes
TTTTTTTCCATCAGATAAAGCCATTGTTTCACTAAATGAAGCTGCTTGACTCACTTCATCATAATTCCTTGGCCCCACGATGACCCCAAAGCAATATTTTTTGTCTGCGGAAGGCCAAATTCATTCCGTCTCTCGCACATACGGTACATTCCTACTTGCCACCACTCTCCACTCGTCATCTTACCCATTTTGCATCAGTGTACGGCGGATGTCCCCTTGTTCACAGTGAATATAGGGGGCCAGTGGGGGGTGAAGCTGAAAAAAGTAGAATTTGTGAAGCAAGAGTGGCGAGCAGGCGCGAGGGACGATGAAAAAAAAA
>NW_017828211.1:0-319 GCF_001891065.2 Hippocampus comes
GATGACGCTTACTTAAAAGAGCAAATAAGTAAAATTGCCACAGCTGTAGATGATGATACCGATGAATTGGAACATGAAGCGGAACCCAAACCAGAAAAGATACCTGAACCAAAAACAAATAAAATTCCCGAAGACATTGAGGTGTTCGAGCTAGATTCAGAAACAATTTCACTGAATGGTGCGATAGAAACAAGTGACGCCGACCCAAATGATGGAGTAACAGCACCCGAATTCGAAATTGGTCTTATTGATGATGCGCTCGACTCATCAATAAATGAACAAATAGGTCTTTTGGGTAATTCAGAAGATGACTCTGAAC
>NW_017828212.1:0-319 GCF_001891065.2 Hippocampus comes
GAACGGACCAAACTGTCACTCAAAAAAATCCCGCCGATCCAACGCCACGCGATCACAAAGTGGATGCGCGCAAACAAAGTTTGCGTTCGAGACCCTCTTGTGGTCTTAAAAGGAACAGCCCTCCATGTCAAAGCAGCCATTTTAAAGCCCACAAGGTTATATATAGATGCCATATGGACAGAATTACGTATTAAATCGGAGTTTGGGGTTTTTTTTATAACGTGCAATGCTAAATTTGAAACGGGGAAGCTTTCCAATATTTCTGTGCAGAATGTGTTGCCGTAGCTCCACTTAGAAATTCCAGTACAGTCGACAGCAC
>NW_017828214.1:0-320 GCF_001891065.2 Hippocampus comes
AAAAAAAAATAGAGGCATCAACAAAGTTATAAGATAAGGGCTTAACGGCTTTGTGAGTACCAAGGTCACCGTGTAGGCTTGGCCTCTCATCTCATTAATAAAAAGCAAAAACGTTTTGCCCTTTACCAACGCATCAAACAACGAACACCAACAACATTGTAAAATTATACGACGTGAAAAAAAATTCTCTTTTTGTGGTTCATTTCATTCAACCTCAATCATACGAAGATGCAGACACAGGCGTTAAGTCAGCTAAAGGATGAACACTGAGGCACAACTTTTTTTGACATCAATAGGTCTGTAGGTATCGATTTTTTTTT
>NW_017828215.1:0-320 GCF_001891065.2 Hippocampus comes
AAACTGCGACTTATAGTCCGGAAAATACGGTACTTGAAAGGTGTCTTCTATTTGAACATATTTCAGTTGGAGTAAGTTTTAGAGAAAAATAACTGCCGTTTCAGCACAAACAGATCCAGTGAGAATGCCCACCAGCCAAGACTGCTTTCGGGATGAGAGGGGACAGGTTTGTTCAAATCATAATAGATGACTTTTGCAAAGGTTTTCTGCTGACAGTCACCTACTGTGACTGGAATATGAATCAGTCTTGTGCTCCAGTTAGTCTGGCTTCACTCACAACCCATATTCTAATTCAAAGCTGAACCTTTGCACATTTTCAT
>NW_017828216.1:0-320 GCF_001891065.2 Hippocampus comes
AAATGAGAAAAAAATGACGATCAATCACAGATGGCAGCACAGTGAACAAGTGGGGTTGGTACGTCTGCCTGGCAGTTAAAAGGTTGTGGCCTGTCTCTTAGTCAGCTGGGATAAGCCATTTTCACACTGCACTTAGTAGCACATGGACCACAAAAGGTATGACATACAGTGACTCATTAATTACAGATGCACTCATTTTCTTTTCTGCTGCTGCCCTCCTCCTCCTTTTCTTCTCTGACCAGCAAGGATCTGTAAAGCATCCTCGGCTGTCCTGAAAGGCGCTATTTAATCAAATTTATAAATACTATTTCAAGGCTTTC
>NW_017828217.1:0-320 GCF_001891065.2 Hippocampus comes
AAAGCATGAAGAAAACATTCGATGACTTTTATTTTGGGCCACAAACTTTGCCAAGCATTTTGAGTAGCCCACCAACCATCTGTATTTACGGTACTTGGTTGATAATCAGGATTTAAATCCTCGGCTTCTTCCTTGAAAAGAGCATATCCTTGTTGTAAAGAAGCTTCATCTGCCTTGGGACAAACATGCATCCCTAAAAAGCAGTTAGCACCACAAGTAGTAGCCACATAAGATTTTTCTCCTTTTACTCTGATGTGATGTTCATCTGCTAGTAAATCAAGAGGTAAATTGGCTTTATCCCGAATCGTTGTCCCTACTAT
>NW_017828218.1:0-319 GCF_001891065.2 Hippocampus comes
TGTAGTATAAGTCTGCATGCATGCTTTAATATCTAATGATTTTCATTTTTCATGCATACTATAAAATCGTGTGAACACTCATATTTTTGTATTAATAAAATAAATAAATAATTTTTTTAAAATCCCAGATTGAGGGGACTATTATGCAGGGGGCCTAGAGTTTTCCTCAGTGTCTTTGGTACATTTCTCAGATCAGAATTGAATGACTTTCTCAAACCTATAGTGGTCCAATTTTCACATCATTGGCCATGCAGCATGTATCTTATTTTGGTATAAAGTACATGATCACGGCACATGCACACACACACACACACACACA
>NW_017828219.1:0-320 GCF_001891065.2 Hippocampus comes
AATAAGCAGAAGAAAGCTTATGCCACTTTGCTGGATGTATTTGGTGAAGTTACAGCTGAGCTGGATTTTGAACAGCTTGTTCCTTTGATTATGGAAAAGGCGGCTGAAATAACTTCTTCTGAACGAAGTACCTTGTACTTTTTGGATGAAAAAACGGGAAGTCTTAAGTCGAAGTATGCCAAGGGTCTTAAAGAAAATGGAATCAAAGTGAAACAGGGTATTGCAGGCTTTACATTCAAAACTAAAAAGTCACTATTGGTAAATGACCCTTATAATCATCCTGAGTTTGATTCTTCAGTAGATGCCCAAACAGGCTTCAA
>NW_017828220.1:0-320 GCF_001891065.2 Hippocampus comes
AATCTGTATTGTCCCTTGATGGATGACAAAGATCTTATCATAGCGGACCTCCGGTTGCTTGTGGCCAAGTTGAACAAACAGCTTGAGATCCAAGCTAAACAACTTGAGGTTCAAGCTAAACAACTTGAGGTGCAAGCTAAACAACTTGAGGTGCAAGCCAGACGGATTGAGGAACTGGAGCTTGAACTGGCCAAAGCGAAGAAAGATTCGTCGACTTCATCCAAACCGCCTTCCAGTGACATCACCTCACCCAAGAAAAAACATAAAAAAGCGGGACGTCCAAAGAAATCCAAAGCTGGCGGACAGAAAGGCCATCAACG
>NW_017828221.1:0-320 GCF_001891065.2 Hippocampus comes
ACAAACGCACTCTCGCTAGTAAATTATTGTGAAAAGCCCTTTCCGGAAGTGGAATCCTACCCGCTTCCCTCGTGAATTTTGACGCCGGCAGAAACCCACAGTCCAGCCTCACTGCTCGTACTCTTTACCCCAGTGTCTGAGTTCCTCTCTCGTCCCCGTCTCTTGTTTGCACTCATCGTTCCCCCTTGCATCCACAGAGTTCGCCTGCCGCCTCGTCAGACCTGATCGGATGCCTCTGGAAGCCAGGATTGCACGGCCAGGTAAGCACGGCGTTTATCCGTGACTATGTGGCGGCCACTGTCCGTATGTTGCCCCCCCCC
>NW_017828222.1:0-320 GCF_001891065.2 Hippocampus comes
AAGCACGCAAATTTGGATAATATACACTGTATAATGCAAGATTCATACCCTGCTCGAATTTTGAGTTCATGTGCATTTTTGTTTGTTGATTTGTTTTTTTCCTGAAGCTGGAAATGACACAAGGAAGTGAAAAAGGTTCAGTATTTTTGTTGGAGCTGAAGTATATCGCACATTATCTGTGTACGCATCAAGCCTATTGGAGAGCTCATAATAATATCAGAAGACAATTGAAAGTATTATAAGGCAAAAACGGATATCTAAAGAGGAATATTATAAGACGGAGTTTTTTTCAATAATAAAGTCATAGAAGGAAGAAAAAA
>NW_017828223.1:0-320 GCF_001891065.2 Hippocampus comes
ACCCTATCCCTTGTTTGAAACCCTAAAGCAGGCTTGAAACAAGGGTTATTCAAGCCCAAAGCCTTGGGCTGAAGTCGTAACTTAGAAGCCTCACTCCAACTTAAAAACCCAATTTCAAAACCCTCCTTAGAAACCCCAATTTAAAATGTTCAGCCCGACTTGAAACTATCATTTCATAACCATCTCAGTCGCATTTTGTAAGCTACTTTTACTCGAGTATTGCTTTCAGATACTTTACGCAAGACTGTAAAAGTGAAGCCTGAGCTTGTTTGCTGGTGCGCAAAATGTTTCGAGATTGACAGATGACATCATTCGGGGGG
>NW_017828224.1:0-320 GCF_001891065.2 Hippocampus comes
ACACACTTCAAAAATGTCTCGAAAGCAGAGGAACGACAGCGCCCGTTAATGACTTACAGCTGGAAGTCGATCTTTGCCTCCTTGGCTCGACGTGCGCGGCTCTCGCTGTCCGTCCCGCCGTGGCCGTGGAGGTGAGCAAGTGAGCGCGGGGAAGGAGCGGCGCTCCGGTTTGTAAGTGACGCTCGGGACGACCGCCGGCCAGGCCACTCCTCCTCCTCCTCTTCCTCCTCCGCCTCCCGCGGCTGGGGGAGGACGAGGAAGAGGAGAGGGCACATGCCGTTGCGGCTCCGTCGTCGTCTTCATCGTCGTCACGTGCCCTG
>NW_017828225.1:0-320 GCF_001891065.2 Hippocampus comes
ATATATATATAAAGATAGATGTTTTTTTGGGTTTGGCCTACATTATTATATATTATACCAATACAGTTAGAATATTAAAAAAAGTGTTTATTCATAATTTTATAGTTTTATTATGCCTGTATCACATGATTTCCGTTTAGCTTTTTTCCCCCTATCACCACGGGTTAGTTACTTGGGCATGCGCATACCCCGTGGTATTATGCGCGAAATAAAACACTGGAAGTCATGCACTGCAAACATAATAACCCATATAAAATCTAATAAACATTGTTTACTTTCTTAAATTTTGAATATTTTGGTATAATGTTAAATGCTAAAAA
>NW_017828226.1:0-320 GCF_001891065.2 Hippocampus comes
ATATACTGTACATAGAGAATACTATGACTCTTAGGCTTAGCAGTTACCTAGTCTGACAAGGTCATTATTCTTTACTGCCACGCTGCTCGTTTCACTGACGTCTTTTTGCATTGAAACCCTATCTCTTTTTACGGAGATTACTTTGTGGACGTTCTTGCCATACCTTTCCACAAGCCGCAAGCAACAGATGGTTTCAGAAAAATAAGTTGGAACGAAACTAACTCAACCACACGCTCATCTTAAATCTCCTGACGAACATAATATACCCTGAGCCAAGCCACCATTTCCATGAAAAGGTAAATTAAAAGTAAAAGTTAACA
>NW_017828227.1:0-320 GCF_001891065.2 Hippocampus comes
ATATCTAAAAACAAACAGTCGGGAGTATTTTTCTCGAGGTATTCAAGAGCCTCATGGGCATCAGTAAAAGAAGCCACAACATGTACCTCATCACTGAGATTGGTAAGTTCCCAACTCAAACTTTGTAATGCCTTGGCTTCATCATCAACAAGAACGGCTTCTATCATTCTGAAACACCTTTTAAGTAGTTAAAGGTAATGTTATTCACATATATGGCTTAAAAAATTGTGTTATTGGGGTATAATGTCTTATGCATTGTACTGAATTACTTAAAATTGGCCATGTTGAGTCGTTTCATGCAATGCTCCTGATAAACTGTA
>NW_017828228.1:0-320 GCF_001891065.2 Hippocampus comes
ATATCCCCATTAGAAATCCGTGCAGCCGCAGTTAATCTCCTCCAGCATTTCATTTAATATTCTGAAATATAATTATAAATTGTGGCACTGTGGTGGCCCCCCCTATGGATTGGTCAAACCCACTTTTAGCCCCGGGAGAGAAAAAAAAATCCTGGAGCCGTCCCTGACACTCGGCCATGTGAATAGGTTAAAAACTGATATCGAGCGAAAGGCAGCATGGGTCAGTGGTTCGCCTGTCTTGCTCAGACCTCTGAGGTTCAGGATTTGAATCCTGGGTAAGAGTTAGGGCTTCCTTCCACATTTCTAAAACACACACACAC
>NW_017828229.1:0-320 GCF_001891065.2 Hippocampus comes
CAATCATGCGACACCTTAGAAAACCTAGTTTGTGGAAATATGGTCGTGTGAGCTATGCTGTACTGGGCAGTCTGAGTACACCACACCCTCCCATTGTTATGAGTGTGCTTTCTCATGTCTTAAATATAGTTAAGGTTTTAAATGTGTAATAAGTGGCGGCAGTGAGAAAGAAACAGCTTTGAAGCTAAGTCACACACATACGCAGGTAATTTATTAGTTACTGGTCAGTTGCAGTGTGTGTCGTTGGCATCACTTCAAGTAATAAATGAAAGCTTTTCCGATAATTAGACACTGACTTAAGTGGGTCGCGCCCTTGACTC
>NW_017828230.1:0-320 GCF_001891065.2 Hippocampus comes
TTTTTTTTTTGTGGCGAGACTGCAACAGATGAATGGAATTTCTGCGCTCATCTGAAGTCATTGCTTCAGGTTGGGATGCAAATGCGTGCCTTCCATCTGGAGGCCACAATCTTCCTCGCTCGCTTCCCATCTTGCGTCGGGCCTTTCGCTCCCCCCATTGGTGACATTGATGCTTTTTTTTCCCTTTTTTTTTTTTAAAGCTCCAGATGCTGAGAGGCTCCTTGCCCTGGCACTGCTGCAAGAGGGCCAGAGGTTAATGCACCCAGGGAGGAAGCCAAGCAACCAGCTGTTGGCCTTCTAATGTTTAAAACCTCCCCCCC
>NW_017828234.1:0-320 GCF_001891065.2 Hippocampus comes
ATGTTTACTGGCCATTCGTGTCCATTGTCCGCAAATCAAGTTCCAGTCGCTAGTTAGCTGAGCATTCTGGACTCAACTTGGTGACTTTTTACACCTAAAACGTGAGCCTACTTTCTTTCTCTGAATACTCCCGAAAAGTATGTGGGCGTAGCAAAGCGGTGAATAGTCGAGCTGAACGCCGTTTGGTTTACCCGAATGCTCCTCTTCCGACAACTTTGATTTTCTCGTATTTCTCCATCAGGGCCGCTGAGATCAAACACTTCCGCCGTCTCCCTTGGCAACCCAAGTTTTGGCTACGGAAGCCATTGAGGAACAAAACA
>NW_017828235.1:0-320 GCF_001891065.2 Hippocampus comes
GGCATCATCCTCAACGGCATGCCCATCTCCGTCCTCTACAACAAGTTCTCCGACTACTACGGCAAGCTCAAGTCGCAAGAGTACGCCGCCGTCACCAAGGCCCGCGGCGATGTGCACTTTGCCCGAAGGGCGGCCAAGAAGCTTGCGGAATGTTATCAGGACGCCGTTCAGTCGAGGGCGCTTCGGCTGCAGTGTCAACCGCTCGGCACAGCGGAGGATAGAGCTCGTGTCAGGAAAGCTTTGGCAACCCACGCTGACCTCACATGCCCGTGACTTCATTTACCGATAAAACTGCACAAAGCGTCAAGAACTTTTTTTTT
>NW_017828236.1:0-320 GCF_001891065.2 Hippocampus comes
CCCGCGGGCCGTATGTTTGACACCCCTGTTTTACACCAAGTGCCACCATCTTAGCCAACATTAAACACAAAATAAATACAAGATAAAAGATACATTTGCAAGACCCCCACCCTTTGTCGCTCTCCGCTCACCATGCACACCACCATATAAATAAAAATTGGACCTAAGTAAAAGTTTAAAAAGCAAATGGTACTAAAAAGTTAAAGACAAGTGAACTGTAATTGTTGTGATTCATTTGCGGACCACTTCCTTGATTTCAGCAAATCATTTTAAGACTTGAAACCGGCACTACATTATACAATACAATACAATACAATACA
>NW_017828237.1:0-320 GCF_001891065.2 Hippocampus comes
CTGAGATTCTTTTTGCGGCATCGGGTAACGAGCAGATTTCAAATGGAGCGTGGCCCAAAAAGTCGTGGGAGAAACGGCTAGGTGCCATTTTCGACATCAAGCGCACCCAAAGAAGAGTCTTGTTGTTGTGCCCTATTCAATCTGTCAGGGGTGCTCACGACCAGCAATTCTGTGGTCCGCCAACCATAAAATCAGACGGATTTCAGCCAGCTTTGAGCGTCCCGTTCACACACACAAACACACACATAACCGAGACAATTAGATGCTTCAGGTCGAATTCCAATCGCGGGCGAAAAAGGCCAACAGCACTCTGGCAGGCA
>NW_017828238.1:0-320 GCF_001891065.2 Hippocampus comes
CAAAGTCACTTCCGAGTTCATGCAGTCCGCTTCCAGGTCGCAGTTTATCACAAGGAGCTCCCGAACATGACAGCCACCCCCGCCTGCTTTCCTGGCTGAGCTGCTCTCTGAAATGTCAGTCATAAATTAGTCATCACAACTCCCTCGTAGGACCCTCACGATACACACTATGATTTATTTATCATATTTACCGTAGGTTTCAGAATTACAAAATGAGGTAAAGGCAATACACAGTCAATGGATTGGATTGGAGGGTTTAATCCCAGAAAGCAAACACGATCTATCCTGTTCACTCTCTACACTTCGGACTTCAGCTACGT
>NW_017828239.1:0-320 GCF_001891065.2 Hippocampus comes
CACGCGTCGCTTTGTCCCGTCACCCCCTCTCGTCAGTTGCTGCACACAAGTCGCACGTGTGTGTGGTGTCGCGCGGCGTCGACTCCGTATCTTCGCGGGTCGGCGCACGTTGTCCACATCGGCGGGTGATGCGCCATCATGTGCCGTGAGGAAGCATCGTGTTGTCGTTTGTCGTTAGCTGCCCTCGGGAATCGTCATAAGTTGTCGCACGGCCCGACATGTCCTCACTCCTCGCCCTGTCCGATCCCGTGCCGCGGCGCGCTTTCACATCTTGCAAATTGTGGCGTTGGGTCGGTCTTCTCGGAATTCCGGCGATGCTC
>NW_017828241.1:0-320 GCF_001891065.2 Hippocampus comes
CAGCGTTGAAAGCGTGTGACAAAAGTCGCACCTTATATTTCGGAAATTACAGTAACTGTGCCTTCACAGATGTGCAAATTGAGCTCACCTGGCAATATCATGCCAGTTTTTAATGTAATGCCACCTGACGGATTCACCGGTATTCGATGTTGGTTTTTGGCCTTGCCGCTAACATGCAGTGATTTCTCCAGATTCTCTGAATGTTTTGATCATATTATGGAGTAGAGATGATCAAATCCCTAAAGTGCTTGCAATTGTATGTTAAGAAACATTGTTCTTAAACTATTGGACTATTTGCTCACACAGTTGTTCACAAAGTG
>NW_017828242.1:0-320 GCF_001891065.2 Hippocampus comes
CCCCCCCCCCCCGTCCGCACACAGCGGCCATAACCAAAGCGCTTTCAAAGGCGGCCTTCAATTGATTTCAGTCCGCTTTCTCGGCAAGATGGCGGAGGAGAAGCGTCCTCGCTTTTTTTTTTCTGCCCATCGTGTTCTCCTCCACAAATTTTGGACATTACAGAGTGAAAGCGGAATCGCGTGAAGCGCTCTCATCCGCGCTTTATAAAGATAACCGGTTTCGACACGATTTAGAATTGTCGCTTTGCGAATCCGTTTTTGGTGAGTGTGAATGATTTCAAGCAAGTATCGATGAATCGCTAACAAAGCAGATTACATTC
>NW_017828243.1:0-320 GCF_001891065.2 Hippocampus comes
ATCCCCTGATTAAAAAAAAAAAAAAAAAAAAAAAAGAGTCTTCACAAATGCTACTCTATATTACAAATCCATTACGTAGTGCACACAGGGTTGAATGTGGTACAGTAATGTGACTCCATCAATAAGTACTTGTGAGCCATCCTCTAGGGCTGGGCTAAAAGTATGTTATTGACAAACTATTGTGAGACAAACAAAACATAAAAACCTCCAGTGACTGTGAGCAGCAGCCTCCATGATGGACTCATTTTCTTAGACTTCTTGTCTGGCCCACAATAGTAAACACTATGCTCAAGCATAATTGTCCATTAGTGCACTCTGGC
>NW_017828244.1:0-306 GCF_001891065.2 Hippocampus comes
GTGCCATCAGTGAATTGTACATGAAACAAACTTTGGATGAGAACAATAACAATAATAATAATAATAAAGATATATCGCAACAGCTGTAATCGCAAGCTGCAATTGGAGGCTGCTGATCGCTATCAACTTCCAGTGATGCAGATCATGAGCCACCATAGGTTAAAGGTGACCTGGTATTTTTTGTTGATTTGTTTTTGTTTTTTTTTGTGTTGAAAATGAAATTGATAGGATGTTTAGGGTGATGTGTTTACTAACACAAAACTATATAATGTTAATACGCACACACACACACACACACACACACAC
>NW_017828245.1:0-320 GCF_001891065.2 Hippocampus comes
CTTCGCCCAGGCGAAAGGCAGCGACGCGACGAGGATCGTCGTCGCCGCGGCGATCTTGGCGCAAAAGCCCCGGGTGGGGGTGAGCTAGGTGCTCTTCTGGCCGATCGTCTGCATCACACGCCAGCCCCAGGTCGCCAGGCCGACGACGATCCGGGCGCCCCCGAGGGCGAGCGCCCAGATCGCTTCGCGAAGGTACGCATCGAAGGCTCCTTGAGAATCACGGGATTCTAACCGATACTCGGATGACGCCCGGCTGCAACTGCCCATCGACCGGCCTGCTACTTCGTCTAGGCCCTGTTGGGAAACGACCCGGGGGACAG
>NW_017828246.1:0-320 GCF_001891065.2 Hippocampus comes
CTTCGTTTTATTTCAGATACTGCTACACAGCTTGATTTTGATATTATGACAGTAAAAAGCAATGTTTTTCGATTTTTGGAGCAAACCAATGCATCTTATGATGTGATTTTTGCCGACCCGCCCTATCGTTTTGAGCAAAATCAACTTAAAAAACTATGTGATTTGGTTTTTGATAATGGTCTTTTGCAAAACAATGGGGTCATGATTGTCGAGCATACGCCACAAAATGATCTATCAAATTTGAACTATTTTCAAGACAAGAGAAAATATGGCAGCTCGGTTTTTAGTTTTTTTGCATTCGATAGTTGAAGATATAGAAC
>NW_017828247.1:0-320 GCF_001891065.2 Hippocampus comes
CTTTTATAGGAGCTATTAGAAACATGGGTGTAGTTGAATTTCTTTTTCCGATGTATACGGGCCTTGTCTTGATTGGAACGGTTCTTTTGAACAAAGAAGAACATATTGAAGCCTAAGCTTATGAATTCAAAAATCAAGAAGGCATTGTTTCTTGCGGGAGCCATTTTGATTGCTGCTGCATTACTTGCTTTGGGTGAATTTGAAAACTCTAACCTTATTGTTTCGACTGTAATGGTAGGTGTCGCATTGATTCTATTGTTCAATACATATCGCAAGGACAAAAGTAAGCTCAAGGCATGCCTAACCCAAGGGCCATCAAA
>NW_017828248.1:0-320 GCF_001891065.2 Hippocampus comes
CTTTAAAATATTGCTGGAGAAAAATAGGTGCACTTCAACTGACTTTTTTTTTAATCAAATTTCGAACCTGCATTTGATTCAGGTGCAATAACTGATTGTCACAAGAAATATATTTGTCAAGGAGACTATTCAAACACACAAGATGCCGAATTAATTATTTGGTCAGCTGGAGTGACCATTCCAAATCATCTAAATTCCGGTGGTCTTGTTTCAAAATTCCAAATCCAACCCTTGTGCTTATGATTTTTAGTGTTGCAGATATGGTAGGGAAAATCAGCCACTTGCGAGGAGGAAAGCCGAGTCCAGAGCAGAGAACCTAA
>NW_017828249.1:0-320 GCF_001891065.2 Hippocampus comes
CGCAGCAAGCTGTGTTTGAATGAGATGCGTTGCAAGAGGGGCACATCAAAAACATGGAGCATAGCGGCCCTTGAGACCGACTTTGGACACCCATTTACTCTGATGGGTGATGTCAGTTCATTACAGTGTCATCTTGCCCAGTTTGACTTTCTGGACCACCAACAGGACGGCTACCGGGAACACTGCTGATGATACATACCCCTTATATCATCCGCTGTTGTTCCTCAGATGTGTAATTTTTGCCATTATAAATCCTTGTGATGACTAAATGTTTTACCACTCCTTGGATATTCTGTCATTCTAGTCGAAATATGGTCCTG
>NW_017828250.1:0-320 GCF_001891065.2 Hippocampus comes
TAAAAATTACTGCCAGTGCCAATATGGCCATTATATATAAAGCAATACTGATGCCCAATGAACTCTTGGCAAAAACAGCCTCACCATCCACCCCTGTCCATAAACTCAAAAAAAACGGCAACACACCGGTCAAAACTGCTGCCAGCAACAAATAGAACGTTTGAATTCGTTGAATCATTATCTTAATTCACATTCAGACAGCAAAAATAGACGTCTTTTCGTTAAATAACAGTATTTGTTGAAAAATAATTTGTATACTTGTAGCGTTAATTGAGAGCACACTTACCCAGGGATTCTTTCCCATTGTAATACCCAATAAC
>NW_017828251.1:0-320 GCF_001891065.2 Hippocampus comes
TGTTTAGATGACCACAATAACCACAGCCATGTTTAATGATGCGTTTACATGAATTCAGTCAATAGTTTGATTTCTTTCCAAACACATGATGTAAAACTCTTGGTCTCAGTATATTGGCCTTCCTCCACTCCGACCAAAAACCTCAAGAAATGCTAGTACTGAAGCAAATGTGTTAGACAAGCTCACCGAAAACAACCCAAAACGCTGTTGTGGAAAAGTTGTGGCCTGCACATTGAGTACGCGATGTAAATTAAATGGAATGTTGTATTTTATCTACAGCGACTATGCCGACATTTTCAAGAGAGTCATAGAGCAAGAGC
>NW_017828252.1:0-320 GCF_001891065.2 Hippocampus comes
TATTGATTCTAATGGTTGCAATATTATCTTCTATTTTGATTAGGCCGAAGGAAACGTGTAGAAAATCTTCCCAAGTCCTATCGGCTATTTTTTGTAGTTCCTCTTTTGATTTCAGGCAAAAGCTAACGTTTTGAATGGAATTTGGCAAATCCGATTGGTTTAAAAAGAACATATTATTTTCCGTTTGCTCATAGTTAAAGTTAGATAAACTAGTTTTTGAATATTCTTTGGCAACATAAATTCTATGTTTTTTCCATAGATACCTGTAGTCTGCAATGTCCTTTTCTGTTACAAATGCTCTCTCTATTGATTTGTAAACC
>NW_017828253.1:0-320 GCF_001891065.2 Hippocampus comes
CATGAAAGGTTTGAATCTAAAATGAATGTTCAAGGAATTCTCAATCAATTTTCATTGGACGGCGACAGCATCACCAAACATGATGTTATTTTCCCCCCGCCCCCAAAGGTCTGTGCTTCTCATTTCACATTTTAACACTGTCCCTAAATGTCATTTTGACATCACGCTGTTTTAATTCTACGATCTTCCATTCCAACTCCTTCATGATTTATCATTTTCCTCACGAGCTGCCTGCGGACGTGCGGCAAAAGTACTCAAACTCTGTCAAACCCCGTTTGTGTCTTTCCTGGCGATCTTCCTTTGTCTTCTTCTTCTTCTTC
>NW_017828254.1:0-320 GCF_001891065.2 Hippocampus comes
AGGCTGCACTCTAATAGGACAGAGCTCAGTGTCATTGTTAGCGCAGAGAAGATGCTCCAAGGCAGGATGTCTTTATATACTTATGAATATTTGTTACCTTTTTTTGTTCACATGGAAACCAGGAACTGCAATGACTCTGTTTTTATATAGCAGAACATCCATTTTACATCACGCCGTACAAAATAAAAGATTTGACATAAAAATGGGTGCTTCTATCGAAGGAGCTGTGTATATTTTAATACATTCATAAACTAGGACTGTCGGATCAAAGCTAATATTAAGATATGATTAATATATATATATATATATATATATATATA
>NW_017828255.1:0-320 GCF_001891065.2 Hippocampus comes
TCACGTCAAATGTAAACAGTTGATCCCAGTTCTTCAATAGGAACGATTTCATTCGGAATGACAAAAAAATAAAATAAAATTAATTCAATGTAAACCTGGCTAAAGAATGCTAAGAGTCACCAGGAGGCCAGTTTGCACAACATCAGGGAATTGTTAGAATATCTGAGAATGCATTCGTCATTATTTGACATGATATTCCTCATTTTGCCTGGAGTGACAGCATCTCACTGGGCTGCAAGCCACGACGGATCAGCTATCAATTTTACATCACGCAGCAATTGAATCCCCGATCACGTCAATCTAATCTTCAGACGTCCTCC
>NW_017828256.1:0-320 GCF_001891065.2 Hippocampus comes
CTCCCAATTGAAGACCTCATATAAAGCGATGATTATTCTTCTCTGAAAAAAAATTAAAGAAATAAAGGCCGATGATGATGTTCTGCAGGAATGCCTCGCTGTATGCGTTGTATATTTGCCCTTCTCTTGTCCGTTTCAGCGAATATAATTCAGCTTTAGTTGTACCTCAAGGTCAGCATTAGTTTGGTGCGACTGCTAATGTGATGCTAATTGTTGGGCAGAGAGCCAAAACGCATCTAATTGGCATGCTTCTCGGCTGATTATTTGGAGTCATGACTGGAGCCACCTGTGGAAAATGGTGACATTTTAGCCATTCATTC
>NW_017828257.1:0-320 GCF_001891065.2 Hippocampus comes
TCGAAACCATCAATTTTTTGATTGAATTGAGAAAAGGCCATAACTGTGTTTTCGTAAAGGGGAACCATGACGAGCTTTGCCGGGATTGGATGCTTACAGGAAAGCATAACCCGCAATGGCTGGCCCATGGTGGCATGGCCACAAGAAAATCTTATGAAAATGCTTCTGAGGAGACCTTGAAAGCACACCTTGATTTTTTTGCTTCACTCCAAAACTATTTTCTTGACATTGACAATCGTTTGTACCTACATGCCGGCTACACCAATCTCAAAGGGATAGAATTTGAATATTTTGAACAATATTTTTATTGGGATAGGACA
>NW_017828258.1:0-320 GCF_001891065.2 Hippocampus comes
TTTTTTTTTTTTTACCATACTTTGACCATAAAAGGTGTTTTCCTCACTTGGTTGCCGAGAAATTCGTCCAGGTTGCGCAGCTCTTTGGGGTCTTGGATCTCACGGTCCAGTGAGACGTTCCACCGCAGGGCCCGTGTGGCCCGGCTGATTTTGATGGTTGGGTTGCGAACCACACGCCCGGAGTTCTGCTCGGGCATCTTGTAGGAGTGGGGCTTGTAGCTGGGCAAGGTCACTACAGGGAAACAAACACATTTAAGTTGTTTAAATGTCACGGAATATTGAATTTTTATCTGCTACAATCTTAAATCTACACCAAAACC
>NW_017828259.1:0-320 GCF_001891065.2 Hippocampus comes
GTGTGTGTGTGTGTGTGTGCATGTGTGTGTGTATTATATGCACACAAAAGCTTGCACACTCGCTCCTGTTTTATTACAAGCCGCGCACTTTTACCCCTGTTGAATATTTCAAGTGAAGGAACTTCACACAGAAATATTGATCCATTTTATTTGATCACATTCCCCCGTTTTGAATACATAAACGGTGCACATTAAAAGAAAAAAATGTGCAAGTGGGGTTCATCGTGCATAATTAACAAGCTTGTTCCCAGAGGTTCCGTACTGTACAGGCAATGTTTTCATTGACGAATCTTTCAAATGATCCCGTTTTAGCGTCCTGC
>NW_017828260.1:0-320 GCF_001891065.2 Hippocampus comes
CGCACCCGCACCCACAGACGCTCACAAAAATTCCCCATGGTGACTTGCTGATTTTTCAGCGCCACACATTTGTCTCTGTCATCTCCCGTTTGCTTTGCTGTTCACGTCGTGACTTGTTTATCACATGACGCGTATGCCGATGCATTGCAATGCACAATACCCACAGGCGTCGTGCATTGATGATGGTGGGTTGGGTTCCACGGCTGCAGTGCCGTTGTTACTGCACCGTATCAATATTAAAGTACAGGATGGTACATACGAACTAAATGTTAGAAGCGGCTCTCATTACGATGCAGTGCATTTTGACGAACTGCAAAACA
>NW_017828261.1:0-320 GCF_001891065.2 Hippocampus comes
GTTTTTCGGTATCCCATTTGGTGTGGTAGCCATCCCGCTGCGCTATGGCTGTGGTCATCGCCTCCGGCACTGGATATTTTAAAGCAACAAAAGTATTTACTCCGGCAGGTAATACAATGAGTAAGATCAACCAAACGGATAGTAATGACAATGCATTGAAACCGGATGACTTCCTAAAACAAATGACAAGAAAGCAAATCGCAAACCAAAATAGAATATAGAGCAAGGCCATTGCGAACATAAGACCTAACCCAATACTAAACGGAATTCCCAGTACAATTTTTGCAATAAGGAACAGTAGGGTCAGAGCCAAAGCGACC
>NW_017828262.1:0-320 GCF_001891065.2 Hippocampus comes
TGCATGAAGTTTGGTTAATTATGACGGAAGTGACGCAACAGCGCACCTGAGTGTCAATGGTCTTGAGCGACATGGATCTGCAGGATGCCAGACTTCGTCGTGGCCCGTCACACATATAGACATGTATATACACACACATTAATATACACTTCTCTCCCTCTAAATATATAAGATGTTCTGTATTAATAGCACGTGCTTTGAAGTGGACCCCCCCAAAAAATAAATGAAAGTCCGTTGAGGAATGACCAAGTTAAGATGTCCATGTAACGCAGCCGGCATGGAGGCACATCGCTTAGCTTAGCTTTATTTTTATATATATA
>NW_017828264.1:0-320 GCF_001891065.2 Hippocampus comes
TTGAGATGCAAGTGTTTTGAGATACCAGCATGGTCAAGAAATAAATTAAAGCTATTCTCATAGACTCTGTGCTCTATTAATCAATGTGTGCATCATTCATTTGTTATAAGCAAATACATGCTATAATGTGATATTTTTCAGTAATGATATTTTTTTACTATTTATTAAAATAAACGCATTCATTCTTTATTATTTAGAATTTATCCGAAGGTCAATTTGAAGTACAATATTCCAGTTTAAGAGAAAGATAAACATTTTACAGTGCTTTGTTGACCACCCCAGCATATTTTTTTCGAGCAGTTGTTTTATTGCTGACACAC
>NW_017828265.1:0-321 GCF_001891065.2 Hippocampus comes
AAGTAGTGAATAACTTTTTCTATGAAAAAAATCAATTTAAATCTCTTGAAATTCATACAAAACAACAATTTGGTCATTTAAAATCAAGATATTCTAATGAGGAAAAATTATAAATATAATCTGACATGACCTCTTTCTGTCATAATCAAACCTTTTCCCCAGGTAAAAATAAATAAAAATAAAATAAAGAAACAAATGTAAGAATTTTGGAGAATTTTGTTTTTTTACATTGAATCATTTCTTGCCTGAAGTTGTCGATCAATATGGCCGCCCTGTGATGAATATGCACGAGGCGTCTTCCTCCTCATCCTCCTCCTCCTC
>NW_017828266.1:0-321 GCF_001891065.2 Hippocampus comes
AAATATCTGTGGAATAGAACAGGTACATTATAAAAATAATAGAAACAGAAAGGGCTAGCCAATATCTTTTGGCAAAATTGATTATTTGGTTTATGGAATAGAACGTAAAGAAAGAAAAAACTAGTGTCACCAATAAAATTAATCTTGAATCAGCAAGAACCAACAGAAAAATGTGAAAAAGAAAAACACTTAAATAAAGTGTCTTTTTTCTTATATCTCTATTTTTCCTGTAAAAATACATGGCGACAAGTGCGCATAGGCCCAATTGAGAGGCGTTTATATTTGCTCCAGAAGACAACGGAAAGGATATTCTAGAGGTAT
>NW_017828267.1:0-321 GCF_001891065.2 Hippocampus comes
TTTTTTTTTGTAACTCACTGACAGGTGATCAGCTCTAAAATCCTGAGCTTTTCAAGCCTAAAAAGCACGCGTCTCCAAATTTTACAAGTTGCCCCCCCCCAAAAAAAAAAACAGAGAAGTGGCAAAGTTACACTGTTCTGTGAAAACCTTGTATCTGCAAGTTTGGAAGTCATCTGTGTTGTGCAATAAAAAGCACGTTGAGGATGAATATTTGTTTTAGGAAAACACTCAAGTGACATTTTCATCATTGGTTGAAACTTAAAGTATCTCCAAGTTTGGATGTGTGTGAGCAAGTGTGTGTTTTTAACAATAATTTTTTAA
>NW_017828268.1:0-321 GCF_001891065.2 Hippocampus comes
CCAGTACATTCTTGGCTTGATCGTCGGCTCGCTTTGCCGCGATCGTGGCGACTGGGAGAGTCTGCCCCAGTCGCTTCCTGGCTTGATCGTCGGCTGGCTTCGCCGCTGCCATCGCGACGACTGGGAGAGTCGGAGAAAATATGCTTGTCAAAACGCATGGGACCTTGGAGCACAGACCCAGGAGTCAAGTCAACAAAACAGGAGAAGACGGAAGACGAGAGTACAGTAGAAGAAGAGAGCACAGTGGAACACGGAAGCAAGGAGAGCGACAGAGCCAAATATTTACAGATATGCTTGCGCGCTTCGATTTCCATTTTAACC
>NW_017828269.1:0-321 GCF_001891065.2 Hippocampus comes
AGTGTGATGTAAACACAAACGCAGCGGCTGGCCATGGTTGCGAACGACGTGTATTAGCTTGTTGGATTTCAACACGAAAAGCTTTTTAGTTCGATCTCGTTCTTCAGATGTGTGGATATTAAAACGCTGCGAAGAAAGGCATTTAAAACGTGTTTTAACATATTCACTTTAGGTGGCTACTTTTCGCTTATCAGCGCAAAGGCTAACGTTGTTAGCTTGTGAGTGACGAAGACGAAAAAGAGCTTGTGATACACTATTTAGCCATTACGTGATGTAAAATATCAGCGAATTTGCATATGCACACCGATATATATATATATA
>NW_017828271.1:0-321 GCF_001891065.2 Hippocampus comes
ACCATGACCGAAAAAAACCCAAATCAGGATGTTCTGCAGACAGAAAGCAACATGCACATGAGAGATGGGAGACGGCGCCCTAACTCTTTTATGAGACATTCACTACATCACAGAAAGACATTTGAAGTACCATAGCATCTACTCATTAAACCACATGCACATACTGTAGGTTAAGCAACACCATTTGTTGAATGGAGAATGGAAGAACAAGCAGAATAGCTGCAAGTGATTGTCTTTGAGCAAAACCTACGACAAAAACACGGGAGCACTTTTTGGCTATATTCAAGCTGCTGGTCCATTCTGATTTTTTTGCCCTGATGT
>NW_017828273.1:0-321 GCF_001891065.2 Hippocampus comes
TTGTTAAGTTTCAGGATAAAAGAATGACATTTAGGGTGTTTTTAATTGCCGTCAATGTCACGGTGGGTCAAGTTTGACCTGAACAGTCAATACATTTTGGAAGATGCGAAAAGAGACGAACCCTGTTCAACTCAGACTCACCTTTGCTAGTGTGTAACTGCGACGGTGGGGGCGCAGGTAGCAGCAATGGTGGCGTCAGGACATCCAGGCTTGTCGGCACGCAGGTCAAATACTGCGAAGACAGGTTCTGCCGTCTTTGAATGCAGGCCAGCATGGTGGCGCTTAATGGCTGCACACAGCCTGGGTGCACCTGCTGGGGGG
>NW_017828274.1:0-321 GCF_001891065.2 Hippocampus comes
AGCATTGTCTCCGCTCGCTTTGCATGGCTCGTCGGACTGTGATGATGAGGATGAGGAAGATGATGATGATGATAATAATAATAATAGTGGAGTGGTTCTTCTGTCTGCCGCTATTGTTTTCGCGTTCATGGACACGGTGTCCTCGGCGTGGAAAAAGACGCTTGTCAACGAATAGCCTTTGTGTTGATTCCGTGGTGATAATGTTGTTTGTCACAGTTCACTTTTATCGTACCGTCGATCTTCAAGGATCGTCTCCGTCCGAATAAACACCTCCGCTCAAATGTACGCCTCTGCCAAATCGATGCGGTTTTCAAAATGAGA
>NW_017828275.1:0-321 GCF_001891065.2 Hippocampus comes
TTTTTTTTCCCGGAACACTATTTTTTTCTCTTACACAACAAAAAACTTTTAGTTTGTTTTATTCAGAGGTCAGTAAAGATTATTTAGAACGCGGTCATGGAAAAATTTATGTTCACCGCTTTAATGTTCCCAATTGAGAGGCGTTAGAATTTTTTTCCAATGCCCGTTCCTTTTAGATGCATATAGCGAGCACATTAAAATGGTTGCATAATGTGCCAACTAAATCAAAAGATTGGGTGAGCTGTTCCAAAGGAGTTATGGTATGGCAGATGCAAAAAGAAACATTCCTTTTGCGGTTCTTTAATTAGACCGAGTGAGGTG
>NW_017828276.1:0-321 GCF_001891065.2 Hippocampus comes
AGTTTCAATTATGTAGATCCACATGTAAGGTGGGCACGTTTGAATTCGGGTGATGATGAAGAAAATTTGCCACTTTCCTACACTCCTGTTTTTGAGGGGCAAACCGAGTCTCGACTGCCTTTCGTGACCACGTTGAATCTTTTGCGCTATGAAAATTTTTCAGTAGGGGCTGATTTAAATGTGGCATCCTTTGATTTTCCTACCAGTAAGGTGCGGGCTGAAATTAATTTGGGAGGAAGGTATGGCAGAACCAAAGTATTGGATACCAATGGCGAAGAAATCATGATAACGGCAGATTCTACAAATGTTATCGGAGGCCCC
>NW_017828277.1:0-321 GCF_001891065.2 Hippocampus comes
AGGAAGAGACGGAGGAGGCGGCCGGAAGCTCTCCCGGGCCGCCGGCCTCGCCGCGCGCCCGCGCGGGTCCCGGCAGGTCCGGGAAGGTGGCGCGACAGGCCCTCGCCAGCTCGCTCACGCCCAGCCTCTCGGCCAGCTCGTAAAGGACGCCGACGTCGATGAGATCCGCCAGGACCTCCCCCGTGTACGCGAAGCTCAGCACCTTCTCAAAGTTCGCCGGGGAAACGAACTCCAGCGAGACGACGTCGGCGGGCCCGGACGCGGCCCGGCCGAACAGCTCGCCAAAGTACGTGCCGGCGCAGGCCAGCACGGCGCGGTGCG
>NW_017828278.1:0-321 GCF_001891065.2 Hippocampus comes
CAAAGAGGCCAGGATGGCCAAGATCCCGATAAATGGTTCCAATATTCAAATGTACATCTGCCACATCTGGGTGAATAGGGCCAAAATACCTTCTGTAAATATTTAATGCTCCTTTGTGTGCATTCAAGGCTCCTTGAGGGTCGTTCTTGCTATGTAGGCAAAGTCCAATATTATTATAACTTTGGGCAATTTGAGGATCAGGATCCAATAATTGATTTTCCCGAATAGATAGCGCTTGTTTATGAAAATCCAAGGCTTTATCCCAATCGCCAATATAGTACATGCAGTTCCCCATGTTATTGTACAAGGTAGCCACTTGCA
>NW_017828279.1:0-321 GCF_001891065.2 Hippocampus comes
CATAACCAGGTCGAAAATAACCATTTTCAGCACTTTTACGTCAGGCAAAGCCCTGTTCTTGGGCAAAAAATATGGTCATTGATTTGCAAGTCTCGAAATATTTGATATATTTATGATATCATTTTAATATCAATTTAAAATTACACCATGACAAACGAAAAACTAATCGCACCGCTGAATGGGTATTTTATGCTCTTTTTTAGCCTTATCCTATTTTTTGGGGGCTTGCTGATGGTAATCAACACAAAATCTCCCTGGTACGCCCTTGCCATTTTTGCGGGGGTTGTGATGGCTTTGGGCCTTGTTTTGGTAAATCCGAAC
>NW_017828280.1:0-321 GCF_001891065.2 Hippocampus comes
CCAATACAGATCGATGCCTATTTCACCTATAGCATAAAATTTCTCTTGTTCGAGCATGGCTTCTACATGGGCCAATTCTTCTTCAAAATTCTTCTTGACATGTGTGGGGTGCAGTCCCATCATTAGAAACACCTTATCGGGAAAGGTTTTTTGCAAATCGAACATCGCGTGGGTGTAGGTAGAATCTATTGCGGGCACAAAAAAACGTCGAATACCCATATCTATAGCACGTTGAACCATGGCTTCTCGATCTGCATCAAAAGCTTCGCTATAAAGATGTGTATGTGTATCGGTTATTAACATACTACATATACGGTGTTC
>NW_017828281.1:0-321 GCF_001891065.2 Hippocampus comes
CAGTTTGCGCGGATGCGCGCGGGCCGTGGCGGATGCCGCGTTTGCAGTGGCGGGAAGCGTGCACTATTTGCCAAAAATGTAGATTTTTTTTAAGTGCTTTGCCACGCGGCAGCCAATCAGGCTTCAGAAATTGCTGTCTTTTTTTTTTTATGCACTTAATGTACACACTTAACCACATTCACATTGAAATGTGACATTTTTGAATCGACACAGCAGCCCAGCATTGACTTCTCCCTTTGCTCAATCCACCCTGAGAGACAGCAGCAGAAGCAAGTTGCAATGGGAAGAAGCGATTGCCACGCGGTGCCTTCCTTTGGAGCC
>NW_017828282.1:0-321 GCF_001891065.2 Hippocampus comes
CCCCCACCCCCGGACGGCGATGATGCGCATGTGAGCAATTTTTTACCATCGCTGTGAAACAGTCCTTAGCAGAGGAGAACATGCGCCTCATTAAAAGTACATGATGCAATTCAGATCAGATGTTTGTAAGAGGCCACATTAGCTTTAGCCAAGAGGGAGTCATCCATTGTGACGCCGCGCTGCGTGCGTGGCAGGAACACAAAGTATCGCTGGCACATTAACCGCGTCGACGATTCATCATTGGCCTTCTGGATGATTAGCATTTGAATTTTTCCAAGCGCTCCGAGAGGCAGCCCCCTCCTCCTCCGCGACGGCGGCGGC
>NW_017828284.1:0-321 GCF_001891065.2 Hippocampus comes
CTCTCTCTCGCTCTCTCTCTCTGTTTTTCTGTCTTTCTGTCCCTCTATTGTCAAACAGTGTGGGCACGATTCCCAGGGCCCTCGTACAGGGCTGACCCGCATCCCAATGTCCAAGAGCCTGAAAACAGGGAAGACGGCGCTTGGTTCCTTGGGCATAACGAGTGGAGTGAAAGCAGAGTCGCGTGCTGAGAGTCAATCTATGAGGATAGAATTTAAGAAATCAGCCGTAAATGACATTACTTATCAAAATGGAGGAAAAGGCTGATTAACAAACCAAAACACTCTATGGTGCTAGATAGACAATCACACCTTCATAAAACA
>NW_017828285.1:0-321 GCF_001891065.2 Hippocampus comes
TAAAAAGGTTGCCAATGATGTCACGGACTGTTGTCTTCAGATGTTTCTTCACCGCTCTCACAATGGTTCCGTGATCAACCGCTGTTGGTACCCTTGGTTGACCTGTTGGATGTCCGTTGCGCAGTAGTTTCTTTTCTTTTTGAGGACATTGCAAATTGTTGTACTGGCTATGCCCAATGTTTGCCCGATAGCTCTGATTGACCTCTTCTATCACCTTCAAAATGGGTTTGCTCTTCTACCCAAGACAGCTCTCTGGTTTTCATATTTGCTTAACAGCAAATGGAGCTTTCACAGGTCAAACCCAAAGCCAAAAAGAAGCAC
>NW_017828286.1:0-321 GCF_001891065.2 Hippocampus comes
TCCTCATCACCCACGGCACGGACACGATGGCCCAAACCGCCGCCGCGGTCGAGGACGCCGCCGCCGACGCAGGCAAGACCGTGGTCCTCACCGGCGCGATGCAGCCGGCCCGGATGGCCCAGACCGACGCGGTCTTCAACATCGGCTTCGCCTGGGGGGTCTTGCAGACGCTGGGCCCGGGGGTCTACATCGCGATGAACGGCCGGGCCTTCGAGGCCGGCCACGTCCGCAAGAACCGCGACGCGATGCGTTTCGAAGCGATCTAACGAGCCTGCCTAAAAACTGGATTGGGGTGGGGTGCAGGGCAGGGCGATCGTATAC
>NW_017828287.1:0-321 GCF_001891065.2 Hippocampus comes
CGACCAGTATGATGACGCCGGGATCAAAACGAGAATCTCTGAATTGATTTAACATGCAGAAATCGTTATGGAGCGATCACAACATGAATGACGTCACTCACACTTGGGGAGTGACACACAAGCTGAATTTTAATTAGAGCCCGACCGATTCATCGCTCGTATGATTTATACGGGTGATATTGGCTCGTTCAGAATCGTCACAAATCGGCCATTTTTTTGTTGAAAATTTATTGGCTATTTAAAAAAAATATTAACACATAATGTTACCAAAATTTGTAATACAATATGTTCTATTCGCCCCCACGAGTTCAAACACGTGAC
>NW_017828288.1:0-321 GCF_001891065.2 Hippocampus comes
TCTCTAAAAAGCCCCTAACACCCGTGCTGTAGTTCAAAATTATTGAGGCATCAACATCATTAATGTTGACCGGTTCAACCCCATAGCCTATCGTTCTTCGGCCAGGGGTATAAATCAAAGTAGTGTTCAGCTCAAACTGTTTGATCTCTGAAGAAATACCCGTTGGAGCCCCGGGGTCTATATAATCCAAACTAAAATCCTGCGGAAGCGCGGAACTTAGCGTTCTAAAGGACCCTCCCAACCGTATCCTGAAATTTTTCAGTGGTTCTGCTTCGATGTTCAAGGTACTTAGATTGATATTGCTCAGCCTATTGTTATTGC
>NW_017828289.1:0-321 GCF_001891065.2 Hippocampus comes
AAAATGTGTATGTGTGTGCTTGAGGTTTTATTTTTACCTGCCTCAAATAGATCATTTGCACACGTGCGTACGCTATCCCCCCTGTTGGCTCATAAAAACTTTCTTTGTCTTTATTAGTCATTCATTGCACTGAAATAAAAACTACAAATACAGTGGTGTCTTGAGATATAAGTGATACGACGTGAGTTTTTGGAGACACAAAGTGAGGTTCTGAGACTCTCAACATACAGTATATCCATAGGTCTGTTATACTGCCTCCAGGTGGGCAAGGTATGCACGCCAGAAGGAGCAGGACAACGTTATTTGAATTGAAGCAAAAAA
>NW_017828290.1:0-321 GCF_001891065.2 Hippocampus comes
TCGCTCTCTATCTGTCTCTTTCTGTTTCTCTTTCATTTGCTTCACTTCTCCTGTTTAACTCCCCAAAGCAGTAATGTGCATAAAATTGGAACCCCAGGCATAGTGTAAAACTGTGGCCACAATATACAGGGTGAGCCATATGTTTTCATCCATAGGAACATGTATAATATATTTATTTTTCACGTTTGACATGCCCTGGAACAGCTTTAAAACAATGCTCATGTCAAAAAGTTTCCAACGTGTGCATAGGGTACTGCTTCTGCAACGTATCATGACTTTGGCAACGTTCAGCGCCATTGTTTCCATGTTTTCCTTCCACCA
>NW_017828291.1:0-321 GCF_001891065.2 Hippocampus comes
TTTTTTTTCTCCTGTCTTTCCATTCAAAGGCCAATCTATAATGCATTTTTTTTCAATGTTTATACAAGCCCCTGTCATTTGTTCATCATGTAGCTCAAATCTGTTTGATTGAACTGATATCAGAGCAGAGGATCTCGGAATTCAATGCCTTCATAATGGTGCCTGTGAAGTAGGGCCAGAATGGAGCTTCTCTATTAAGGCCCTGTGATCAGCATAGCCCTCCTGCCCGCAGTTATTTATGATTGGCAGACAAGGCTGCAGCTCAGGTGGGGAGCTGATGATAACGGCGATACCAGCACCAGAGTCAAAAAAAAAAAAAAA
>NW_017828292.1:0-321 GCF_001891065.2 Hippocampus comes
GGGACGAAACGCAAAGCAGCACGAATCGGTCTTAGCCTCATGTCACTAGCTTTGGCTAGCCTGATCGCCGCCAGTCTAAGATTAGTTTCATATCAGTGGCAGAACGGAACGGGATAAGGGCAGAGATGAAAAGTGACGGTTCGTCACCAGATTATTTTGTCAAATAATACATGGTCAACAACTGCATGCTAGGGTTTACTTGATACATTGTAGATATTTCAGGACAACTTTCAAAATAGTGCACTTGGAATATGGTATAAGACAGGGGCGCCCATTACGTCGATCTTGATCGACCAGTAGATCAAGGACTGGTCCCAAGTC
>NW_017828293.1:0-321 GCF_001891065.2 Hippocampus comes
TTTTTTTTTTTTTTTTTTTTTTTTTTGCATCGTCAAACTTGCACGCCCGCGATGATCCTACCGCATCCAGAGTGACTTAAATCTCACGTTGCACTTGTTCCGACATGGAGTTGTACATCAAGTGAGCCTCTCAGCTCTGTCTGGCTGCTTTACATCTTGTTCACACGCCACTTAGGGAGGGTAAACTGTACACATCAACATGATGTATGAATCAGCGGTTGTCGGCTCAAGCCAGCTGCGATGACAGCAGAACCGTTGACAGACATTTCAACCGGACATTCAACAGTAAAGAAAGTGAAACTTTTTCGACTTTATTCCTTT
>NW_017828294.1:0-320 GCF_001891065.2 Hippocampus comes
ACACACACACACACACACACACACGCAAAAACACATTTCAAAATATTCTCCCACTCATCGCAACTTGGTGATAATTTGCATGTGTCTGACAGAGATCGTCCGGGCCATGACTTATGTGATCAACCAAGGGATGGCAATGTACTGGGGAACGTCTCGGTGGACAGCGATGGAGATCATGGTAAGCATGAAAAACATCCCGAAAGATTCACTATACATCTTTGCAAAGGAACAATTTGTAATGACTGACATTTTTTTAAAAACTAGCCATTGTTGACCAAAATTGAAATCATTCTTAATTCTACTCAATTAAACGGTGCTCC
>NW_017828295.1:0-321 GCF_001891065.2 Hippocampus comes
TTTTTTTTTTGGTAGTGGCCTGACCGAGCCACCATGACCCAAGTTGTGGTGGTCTTGTCAAAAGCTTTACTGTCCCCACATACTAATTAATGAAAAAATTATTTGCAAATCATTGTATTCTGTTTATATTTACTGTTTACGCAACATCCCAACTTCAATGGAATTGGGTTTGTATTAAAGCTAGCAGCGACTGCGCTAGCCAAAGCTAGCAACATGAGGCTAATCCAGTCAGGGCAGTATCTGAAAGTAGGTAATGGCCCCACACAGCAGCGTCATGGACACGGACCAGCGAGCCACCGTTAATGTCAAACCCTGATAATT
>NW_017828296.1:0-322 GCF_001891065.2 Hippocampus comes
AAAAGTTGAATCGGTAAAGGCTATTTTTTTGCAAACTGGGGCATCAATGGCCGTTCAAGACGAGATCAAGAAATATACTGATAGTGCTTTTGCGTCTCTTGCCAGAATTGATGCGCCTGCTGATAGCAAACAAATTTTCAAAGCTTTTGGTGAGGATCTGATGAAGCGGAAGAGCTAATAAAAACCGCCCTCCTCATTTGGGTCGAGGAATAAACCCTGGCAGAAGTTGATAATCAAGATAGTCAGTAATAGGCCCATTTCAATAGGTTCACTACACGAACAGGCCCTATACCAATTACGAATAGGGAATAAGCCAATCTGC
>NW_017828297.1:0-322 GCF_001891065.2 Hippocampus comes
AAAAAAAAAAAAAGGACAAGTGACAAAGATGAGGGACTCGCTGTCACAGCTGCATCATCTCATGCTTCATGCGACGAGGCAGAGCCGTTTGTAAAACACGGACGTGACAACAATGGCTGGAGCATAATCTGTCCAATCCCATTACCGACTGCGGGCACGCTCGCAGAAAGACACAAGCGCACGCACGCGATACGCGGAAATCTGCCACGGCGTATGACACAGAACTGACGGAGGGCATATGCATCTCCGACGGCTTCTGCCGCATGACAACATAAACATAACAAGCGAGCGCATGCCAGGCCAATGCGCCCCGATGCTTTTT
>NW_017828298.1:0-321 GCF_001891065.2 Hippocampus comes
TGCCTTTACAGCAGCTCCTATACTTTTTGTTCTTTGACTTTCTTCCACCTTTGCTGCTGTCAATTGGGAATTTCTCTATCGAGATATGAATAAAGGTTTTCTCAAGTAATTAATGCTCTCGAGTCGTCAGAATGAGTAGGTCTTGCCTGTTACAGATAGACATAAAGAGCCACACTGTCTTTTATTACCATCACACGTATTTCATCAACAATTCGAACTCAAATCATACGTGCTTCAAACTTGTGAAATGCGCGAAAACCACACTGGCGCGCACATTGTAGAAGTACTTCAGAAGCAGTGGCGGATGCTGGTCTGTCAAGG
>NW_017828299.1:0-322 GCF_001891065.2 Hippocampus comes
AAATTTAAAAAAAAATGTTTTGTTTTTTTTTGTATTTATTTGATAATTCATGTGAAGTGATGAAACTTAGAAGTAATTGATGGCGGCATTGATTCAATTAAAGGTAATCGGATGATAGCCTTTGGAAGCAACCCCAAACAAAACAGAAAATGATACAAACAATTAGTCCGACTTAAAATGAGTGGGAACATTATTTAACCTCTGACACCTTTACAAGCCATTAAACAGTCAGAGGTCAGGCGCCCTCAGGCATCCTTTTCCCCTGCTTCCCCCGCATCCCCCGCATTGGCAGCTGGTCTCTAGGCAATATATATATATATAT
>NW_017828300.1:0-322 GCF_001891065.2 Hippocampus comes
AAACCTGGAACAGACTGCTCTCAGAAGTCCTCAGAAAAGAAGACATCAAGCGCTCTGCAGAGTAGGCTCTATTGCGGGGGTCGGAAACCCGCAGCTCTCGACCATGTTGAGACTGCAACACTCGCGTCTAGGTTGGGGCTAGCATCTGGTTGGTCGTTTTTCCGAACTGTCCCTTTTATCGACAGTTTTCTTCTGGTAGTTATATTACTGATATGTATATCTTCACACGCCGTTTCACCTTTTCTTATCACAAATTTGTATATGTTTAAGTGTTTAAATAGTTGAAGTTGTCAAGAGTTATCTGAAACGCGCCTTCTCCATC
>NW_017828301.1:0-322 GCF_001891065.2 Hippocampus comes
AACTAAGAGAAAGGCTTAATGGCATTTTTGGAAGGAATCATTGATTAGAAATCAGTTTCAGAATGTTTATTGTTCGACACAAGGGGTGAATTGGAGTATAGAAATGCACCGAATCCACAAAGTAAAAATATCAGGATATTGATAGATGAATTATTGTCATATTAATGCCTATGTATTCTGTCGGATGGTTTTAATCCTTAGAATTCCCCGAGGCTCTGCCTCGGGTGTAGGATGATTGTTATTTTTATGGTTATGAGTGAACATATCCATAAGAGTCATAACAAGAGTTTGTTGTTGTATCATTTTGTATGTCCAATAAAAT
>NW_017828302.1:0-322 GCF_001891065.2 Hippocampus comes
AAAAAAAAAAAGAGCCAAAAGATGACTTAACATTCATGATCACAGACCAGGAGTGAAGCCCTGACATCTTAACAATTCAACTGTCAAAAGCCTGTTTCTAGACTTGTAGTACTGAGTGTGTGAGTGTGTACCGCTTCGTAACACCAGTCTTTCAACACATCCAGCTCGCCTCTGATCATTGCCTGCAAGGATAATAACATCGTTAGGTATATCTGAACAATGAAAGAGCCAAGACAAAAACTGTTTTCAAAGAAAAAAGTCTTTTACAAAGACAATATTTTTTATTAATAAGAAAAAAAGACATTAAAAAAAGCCAACGTCG
>NW_017828303.1:0-322 GCF_001891065.2 Hippocampus comes
AAATGATTTCATTGCCATATAATTATAAATAATATGGAATTATATGTATTTATACATCAGTAACCAATAATGTAATGAAAAAATATTTTCATAAAATATTAAAAAATATACAGCATCTGTAAAATTGTTTCTTTAGTTGACATATTATATATAAATTAACTTAACAACAATACCAATTATTAAATGAGAAAAATGAAAAAGAATAAATACATCTTGAATAAATCTTCACGGGGAAATAGCTGGATTTGTCATGGTTCTGTTTGTGACCAACAGGTGGCTCTGTAGGACTCCACCTGCAGCTGCACACCTGTTGGTCATTGTG
>NW_017828304.1:0-322 GCF_001891065.2 Hippocampus comes
TTAAATTAGAGTTGAACATTATGGCAAGGAAAATTCCATGATGATAATATTAAAATAAATCTTTCTCATCCAAACAAATCGAAACTGAAGCAAGATTTATTCCAAGAGACTGATCGCGTTTGTTTCGGTTTTGAAACAATGGTTCCACTTTTGTACAATATTAATTAATTCCAGGTTCAAACTGTCATAAACATTAAACCAAAATTCCAGGGGCAAAATTCAAGTAACATTTTATAGTCGCAACAGAAATTTAAAACCAAGGTCACCAATTTCTGAATCAATACTCTTATCTATCTAAAATTAATACAACTATGATGATATT
>NW_017828305.1:0-322 GCF_001891065.2 Hippocampus comes
GTGATCAAAGTGAAGATGATGAAGATAATGCAGAGATTGGCCCAGAACAGATTGATCTATCATTGATTAAACGAGTGAATGATGCTACGCCAGATGTAGGGGATGTAGTAACTTTTACTGTAACAGTAAATAATAATGGTCCAAATAATGCCACAGGAGTAAGTGTAGAAGATATAGTGCCCAATGGTTATACGAATATTTCGAATATTAGCAATGGCGGTAGTGTTTCTGGTAGTACAATTACTTGGGATGGCTTAGCTATTGCTAATGGCGGCAGTGTTAACTTGAGTTTTGAAGCGGAGGTAGTAGAACCAGGCACAGG
>NW_017828306.1:0-322 GCF_001891065.2 Hippocampus comes
GCTGATCCGGCACTGGACCATGTCGGGGGTGATGCCCAGTTCGGCCAGCAGGTCGCAGGCGACGGCGATCACCTCCGCGTCGGCGAGCGGGGTGTCCAGGCCCAGCAGGTCGACGTTCCATTGGTCGAACTCGCGCAGCCGGCCGCGCTGGTGGCGCTCGGCCCGGCACATGTTGGGCACGGCGAACCACTTGATCGGCCGGGGCAGCGCGTTGGCCTTGGCGGCGACCATGCGCGCGAGCGTCGGCGTGAACTCGGGGCGGATCGCGTAGTCCGTCGTGCCGTTGGCCCGGCGGAAGCTGAAGAGCTCGTTGACGATGCCC
>NW_017828307.1:0-322 GCF_001891065.2 Hippocampus comes
CCTAAAATGGCCGCTTGTTAGCTCAATGACATGTGTTGTTTCTTTAGAGCTCTACTCATGACATTTCATATTGCCAAGACCAAAGAGCTTTAGGGGCTGATTTTTTTCCCCAAAAGAACTTTTGTGGTTGAGTTAGTTTTGTGTTTTACGATGAGTCCTCAAACTTTGCTGCCCACTCACGACAGTGTGTAGAAAGATCAAATTCTCACAATTTAGCATCATCGTGTGTGGAAAGCGTTCGCATTTGGGTGCGATGAGTTCATCTTTGAAGGATCCCTACAAATGCCCACCATGACTCTAAAATGTTTTCTTCAGATCAAAC
>NW_017828308.1:0-322 GCF_001891065.2 Hippocampus comes
ATGAACAAGTTAGCTGAAAAAAACTTACGTGATCTGCAAATGGCTAATCCTACTGCTTCTCTTGTTTTTAGCGTTATCAGGGAGCATATGCAAATTGGCACTAATGCCGTTACTATTTCCAATGCTGCTCTATGCAAAATTATAGGCAAATCAAGATCCACCATAACCAGAGCTATCAGTCATCTATCAAACCACAACTACGTACAGATCATCAAAGTAGGCACGACTAATACCTATGTGGTCAATGAGCAGATCGCATTTGCTGGAACTCCTGGACAACGCAAAGCTGTCTTTTCTGCCACCGTAGTTGCTCATGAAATCG
>NW_017828309.1:0-322 GCF_001891065.2 Hippocampus comes
CCAGAAACAACCGACATCCACACACACATTCACACTGTCACTCGAGAGGTTTTTACAATTGCAACTTAGGAGTTTTACACCTCTGACGTTAGTATTTTAATAGAAAAGCAGGTCACTTTTAACCTATGCTTGCGCGTGACCTCCATTAGTGGAAGTTGTCAGCGGTCAGGAGTCTGCAATTGCGGCTTGCGATCACAGCTATTGCGATACATCTTATTATTATTACCATCATCATTAGAATTATTCTTCAAAGTTTGTCTCATCTGCAATTCACCTGTAGCACTGTTAAAGAATGGGAATCTGGAGTGCCAGGAGAAGCATT
>NW_017828311.1:0-322 GCF_001891065.2 Hippocampus comes
TAACACTCCAAATATCTTTTTTTGTGTGTCCTCTGAAACGGACAGGGGCTATCAGCTCCAATTCCTTATTATTTTATTATGCTGTAGATTTGACTAAACTTGAATATGCCAAGTTTGAAACCTCAGGAGCCCAACGTTGTGGTAATGGTGTCACAGATGACTAATCGCTTTGTTTTTAAACCTCCAGCAGAGGGCAAACTAACACAATGCATGAGTGCATCTGAGCAATCTGTCAATAGGCAGGTGTGTCATCAATGGTCCAAGACATTCTCTCCACAGTGGCACATCCAACGTGAATGGGACATACTTTACCATAACATAA
>NW_017828312.1:0-322 GCF_001891065.2 Hippocampus comes
AGGATACTATCAAAGAAATAATCGTACCCAAAAAACCCAATTTTACCGACAACTTTACCCAAAGTCTTATTATAAAATTCGACAGATAATTGATTAAACGTGGTCTTCAGTGACGATTTATCATCAATGGGAGACGAAAAAGATTCTGAACCAAAGGCCGCGTTTGGAGTAGTTTGTAAAAACTGATAGAACTTCGACTCATAGTTGAATTGGTGCCCTATGGCCAAACTCGTGCTTCGGGTCTTCAACGAATCATTGCGTGCTTTCAATAAAATATACTTATGATCTAAAAAATAGCGGCGGCCCAAAAGCCTGTTGTTGG
>NW_017828313.1:0-322 GCF_001891065.2 Hippocampus comes
AGCTCGAAGAAGAATCCATGTAAACTTTAGCCATGCCGAGATTGTGGGTTTGGGATCACAAGCTGATGCTTTCTTTCTGCACGCCATCAAATTACTTTGGCAAAGGTTCCGCTTCGTCTCGTTGGTCCTTAAAATTTTTCCCAGAATTAACAGGCTCCTCTTTGTACTTTTCGGCGAATCGCTTTCCTTGGCCTCTTTGACTGTAGCATCTGTCGTCATCTTCATGGCCTTCGGTCCCGTTGCTGCGGATGGTTTTGCAGGTGTTTTGGAGTCTTTCCAATGTCTTGTCGGTGTTTTCCAAAAATATCTTCTCTGTATCTCC
>NW_017828314.1:0-322 GCF_001891065.2 Hippocampus comes
CAGTCTGTGGCCGTGTCTTTTTCTTGCCTGCAACATTTGCTTTGCGTTTTCTGCACGCCGAGGGGAGAAGGCAGGTGTGCATGTGTGACTGGCAAATCCGTCCGAGATGTGCGCCTGCTCCCAGCTGTAGACAGTGATAGTGTAATTCTGCAGCCGGTGAGACGTTCACTTACCCGTTAGCCAAGCATGTAATTAAGCTTTAAAAATGTCACCATGCGCAGAGGTGGGCTTTATGTTCCCTTATCGCTGCAGCCCCGTGTGGGGGGTGTGGGGAGGGGGGGGGGGGGGCACTGATTTAATGTTTGTTTGCTGTTGACTTTTC
>NW_017828316.1:0-322 GCF_001891065.2 Hippocampus comes
AAATTGAGGCAGAGGTGGTACCATCCTGACCATGCACCACGATGTGTATGTATTCTATAAATTCAACTAACTCACTTTCTTTTACAGGAAACGTACTTTAAGTTATGAGTTCCAATACGAATATGACTATTATCATGTTAAAACATTCATTTATTAAAACATATATAGAAGAATGATGGGCTCATAGTTTGCCTGGTGGGGCCACTTTTGTTTGAGATCATAGATTATTTTGAAGCAGCCTTCAAGCGCACTGTGGTCCGGGTCTACCTGTGCTCCAGTAGCATGCTGCAATGCCCTCGGTAAAAAAAAAACAACCAACCCC
>NW_017828317.1:0-322 GCF_001891065.2 Hippocampus comes
CTAGTGTTAACATCAACGCATACACCCACAGGCACGGTCACAAATTTTTGTTTGTATAATTGCATAATCTCCCTGTTATGTAATTTTACATTTTTACATAGCATAAGGTGTTTTTTTTTCTTCTACTGAGTGACCATTTGAAACATCGTACCATTATATCTGTCCATCATTTTGCTGGATTTGCTGTCACATCATCTGTTGGAGATGTCTGTCAAAAGAAAAAAAAACAGAACAGGAAAAAAAATTACAACAGAAAATAACACATTCAAATAAGTGCCTGAGCCTTTTTTTACAAGCAAAGGAAATTGTTATGCGGCTACCC
>NW_017828318.1:0-322 GCF_001891065.2 Hippocampus comes
CTTTCACTCGTTCTGCTGGCCCACATGAGTCATTTACGCTATTTAAACTGACGGATTCACAGGGGCGAAGAAATAGATTTCAAATAAAAAGGTAAAGCGCAGCTGAAAAGCAGTGCACAAAAGGGTTGCTGCACGGCACGCATGCATGCATGCACGCACACTCACGAGTGTGCGCTGGACAGAGCAGGTGAGTCACGCTGCTGTGCACATTTGGAGGTTTGACTTTGTTTCAGGACACACACAAAAAGGATGCATCCTTTTCAAAAAGACGTGCAGGTTTCCTTGTAAAACTTTACATGTACATTGTAAACATACTGCATCG
>NW_017828320.1:0-322 GCF_001891065.2 Hippocampus comes
CTGATTCCGTGATTTCTTAAGCCAAATTCAGTCTGTTCCGTATTGGTGAATCCTTTGGATTCTACTTTTACAATTTTGTCTTGCAACGAGAATTCCAAGCTAATTTCTTGCTTGAATGAAGTTCCGTCACCCCATTTTCCTTCTGCGTTCCAAATATAATCTTCCAAAGATTTAAAAATTAACAATTGATTTTCTTGCGCAAATAATCCCATTGGAATTAAAAAAAGTAGCAGGATTAATTTTTTCATAATTTCTCTCGATGGTATGTTATAGCTTGTAGCCAATGGCCTTGGCCCTGATTTCGGTGTGGAATCATTCGATA
>NW_017828321.1:0-322 GCF_001891065.2 Hippocampus comes
CCATACTGTGTATTCTTTTATTTCTGAAATCTAATTGAGGTCAATAACCTCTGTGAAAATTATAACTAGCCAAACAAGTTCTCATCCATCAACATGATAGAACAATTTGTTATCTCAATAAAAGAACTTAATTCAAGGAAACTATAAAAATTAAAGTTTAACAATGCAACATAATACTCTAGTTTTAATTTAAATACAACATTATTATAAACAACGATTATGGAATGATAACCTAATGTACCGCAAGGCATGCTGTATTTTGTATAGTACAGCATATTGGAACATCCTTGCATGTGAAGATTAAAGAAAGAAACAAAAAAAA
>NW_017828322.1:0-322 GCF_001891065.2 Hippocampus comes
CTGGTTCGTGACGAATTCACCTGCCGTAGTCTGGACAAGTCAGATGTCTTTCTTGTCGCACTTTCCGCCCATCAGCCGTTGACCGACGTGGACATCGCTCTGATCCGAATCCTGGCAAAGCAGGATGCCAAGGATGTGCTGATTTTCGTCAATCGCATCGATGAGTTGGACGACTACAATATCGAAGTGCCGCGCGTGATGCGCGATGTGGAACACAGGCTGCGCCTGGCGATCCCGGATATGGAGTTCCGTATGGTCGCGGGTAGCGCCTACATGGCCAATGTCGCCATGCGCGGGGACGATGACGCAGAAGCCGCGCGCC
>NW_017828323.1:0-322 GCF_001891065.2 Hippocampus comes
CGATCGCCCTGGGGGGAGGCTCATGTTGTGCGTCGTAACGCGGCGACTTGCTATGCGGGATCAATCAACGGGACGCCTACACGTTCGGCGGCGGACCGCAGATTACCATCGTCTGTCAACAAAGCAATCCCCAGACGAACCGCTAAATCCAGATACACCGCATCATAAGCACTCAACTGATGGGGACGGGCAGTTTGGGCCAATCCCATCAATGTCCGACCGCCCGGTTCACCCATGATCTCGATATCCAGTGCTTCGAGAGATTGGAGGTATTGGCTGCCCTCGGCTTCGGTAAGCGTTTTGCGACGTTCACGAACCAAAA
>NW_017828325.1:0-322 GCF_001891065.2 Hippocampus comes
GGTCTTCTGCCGCTGCCAAGGAGACGCGGCTTTGTCACGGAGCCTCCAGCTGTCTTGCGCGCAAATACTCTTTTCACTGGAAGCCCAAGTGGGGCAACATCACAGAACGCGGCTGACGTACGAATTCGGCACTCATCACCTGGGGGAAGGTAGTTTAGAGGGCATTCGTTTTCCTACTTAACAATCAGATGACGTTTTATTAGAATCATCGCGCCGGCCGTATGTCTGGTAAAAGATTTCATCCTGAGTGGAAAAAGCAACTCGAGAGGCAGGTTGAACCCAAAGTAAGAGCCGACTGATTTGAGAAGATCCCAAATAAAGC
>NW_017828326.1:0-322 GCF_001891065.2 Hippocampus comes
GGCTTAAATCAATAAAACCTAAAAACGCTTTTCTTTTATGCAGATTTCGAAAGAATGATTTTAGGTTGACAATTGCTTTGTATCTTAGAGTAATACAACCCATTCAAATGAAAATCAGAATAAAGGGCAATTCAGTTCGCTTTCGATTGACACAAAGTGAAGTAAAACAATTATGTGAAAAGCGTAATGTTGAAGAGCAGACCAATTTTGGTGCCAATCAATTTACCTATTGCGTTCGTATGGAAAATGAAGGTGGCCCTATACGCGCCGAATTCAAAAATGATACTATTACCCTTTTTCTTCCCAATGCCCTGGGCAAAGA
>NW_017828327.1:0-322 GCF_001891065.2 Hippocampus comes
CGGCCGGAAACGAGAGTTACTCGGCCAAATTTGGCGCATGCACGTTTTGTGCGCTCTTGCGTCTGTGTATCTACCATAGTGTGTGCACATGTGCAACTCCTCCCCTTATTTTGCCTGCGACATCACTTCCGGTGTTGAGGCAGCCGTGAGATGGTTTGTCATGGTCACCTCTGCACAACTTGCAATGTCAGCACTCGGTGAGTGCGCGCTCCTCGGGTCCCACTGTCGGATCATGAACGTGCATAGCCTGCAGTCTTGCGTGGATTTGGCGCGTGAAGCCACAGAAGCTGTTTTGCGTCTCACGTCAAATATTCCCAGCACG
>NW_017828328.1:0-322 GCF_001891065.2 Hippocampus comes
CTTTATACCCAAAAAGGAAGCCAGGAGAAGCTGGCCCACAAGTTCAGGGAGGTATAGAAGTTTCCTCCTCGAGTTTAAATACGGCAGCTCCGGATCTCCGTCGATGCCACCTATGGGCCAATTCTGTCTTTCATCAAAACGTCGTTTGCGGTGGTGCTTTGTCCAGGTTCAAAGTGGCATAAAACAAGTGCTTCGTCATTCCCGTTTATTGCCCACAATCCGTCCCCCTCCTCAAATCCACTTCGAACCATCTCATCTTTTTCCTTCCTCTCATTTTTCTCTCCCTCAACCTCCACCCCTCTCATTCCCTCGCCACGGCCGC
>NW_017828329.1:0-322 GCF_001891065.2 Hippocampus comes
TTTTGTTGAAAATGGTGCGCGGTTAGGCTTTAAACAAGAATTAGGGCTTCGAATGAGAGTTTAAAGCGAATCCTAGGGTTCAAAGTAGGTGTTTAAATCAGGATTAGGGTTTTGAATTGAGGTTAGGGTTTCAAACTAGGGCGAGGATTTCCAATTAGGGTTTTAAATCAAGCTTTGGGTTTCAAATGGGGGTCCTGGTTTCAAGTTTTGAAAGTAGGGTTTTGAGCCAATGTTCGGGTTCCAAGCCCTGGGTATCAATGGTGGGTTACATGCCATTGATAAGGTTTCAAGTAGACATTCAAGCCAGAGAAAGTAGGGTTTG
>NW_017828330.1:0-322 GCF_001891065.2 Hippocampus comes
TGTCGCTCATGACACAAACGAAGTGGGTCAGCGTTCGGTACGCGTCGGTTACCGGCGAAATGGCGAACTCAGCCCAGAATTTGATCCCGTTTTTGCGATAACACTCGAGGGTTTCTCGGGAGCTCAAGCCTCGGCTCAGGGCGAGCTGCAGGCGTGCCCAGCTTTCGAGGTCGGTATCTTCACCGCGAAGGATCTCGAGACCTTTGTCGATCACGTCGACGTTGCGATACCCCGTGATGTGCTCAAAGGCCGCATTACAAAAGATGACCGGCAACTTCTCTTCGGCCGCATTGAGGATGACGATTCCGTTGTTCGACGCTTC
>NW_017828331.1:0-322 GCF_001891065.2 Hippocampus comes
AAAAAACACACCTTGAGTTCAGTAAACATCTACTGTATTTTGCTTTGTCTTTGGCTTACTTGGTAGACAGACAACATTACACTTAGTGCCATTAATACTCAACATCATGCCATTTCCTCTCCTTTTCCTGCTTAACATTTACTGTTTCAATAATTGGAAATTCCATCCATCCATTTTCAACACCACTTGTCATGATGATGGTCGCGGAGGAAGAGGAATTGCTGCAGCCTATCCCAGCTGACTTCGGACGAAAGGCAGATTAGCCCTTGAACTCGTCGCCAGTCAGTCACAGTGCACATATAAAGACTAACAATGATACACA
>NW_017828333.1:0-322 GCF_001891065.2 Hippocampus comes
GTATTCGCTGTTTTTTGATTTTTTTGGACGCTCTATTTCGGGCAGCTCCAGCCGTTCGCTTTCCAACTCTTCAAATTCAACAAACGCTCCTCGCTTTCGCGTCTCGTAATTTTCTTTTACCTCTTTTACTTTCTTTTTAAACAAGGCTTTCCCCAATAAAAAAGCACTTACTACAGGGAAACCAAAGAGGGTCAGCACAATTGCTCCTACCCCAATTAAGGCGTTTCGTTTTACCATAGAAATAAGCCATTGTATGTATCCAGTCACTACTTTGTAATCAATTATCAAAGTAGCAATCAACATAACTGGGGCCAACCAATAC
>NW_017828335.1:0-323 GCF_001891065.2 Hippocampus comes
AAAAAAAAAAAAAACGCAATAAAATGCTGATTCACGCTGGCAGTTACCAAACAGTAGCAGCAAGTAGGAGGCAAAATATTTCACAGTTTGTCGTGGCGCAAGGGCGTCTGGAAAGCCATTTCCGTGTATTTTCTTTGCTCACCAGTAACAAAGTTCAGGGCAATTGGTAAAACGACTGTCCTACTAGTAAGATTTTTTTCCCCCACTACTGTAGGACATCTTTGCATTTAACTTTGGGTACTAGTGACACAAAACTGTGCACTAGTTGATATGCGAGCGCTAGTAGTACGACTAGTCAAGGGCTGGATGTAAAAAAAAAAAAA
>NW_017828336.1:0-323 GCF_001891065.2 Hippocampus comes
ATAGCAGTGTTAATAAGGGCTCCCAAAATTTACAAATTTTACAGGATAATATGTTGAAGATTTATTTACTTACAGCTTTCTTATGAGTGGGTGTATTTTTTGTTTTAGTATAACTTATATAGCTTATCAAATTAGAGCATTGCATTGAAGCTGCAAGGGAGGCTAATGTCAGCCTGTGAGTAATTTTTCCTTTAAATAGTGCTGTTTTTAAAAGGGGTTTAACCTTTAGTTCTACTATGAAAAAGTAGCGTGTTAATTACACTATAATAACGAGGAATAAAAACGGATTTAAACCGCTTAAGTAAAAAGTTAGCAGCTTTTAC
>NW_017828337.1:0-323 GCF_001891065.2 Hippocampus comes
AAAGTACCAATTGGCGGCTTCGCGCTGGGCAAAGCCACTACTGTATATTCCAAGAAAAAATAATAACAGTAGTGTTCTTATCACAATGAAACTTAATGAAAAACAAGGGCATTACCCAATTTACTCGCCATTTTAATACTTTTTTGCCATGGCATTGCCCAGTACCGACAAACTGATGTAATTTTGCGTTACCTAAAGTAAAAATCCATGGATTCGGTAACTGATATTGCAAAAACCTGGCTCAGCGACTTTTTTGAACCTGAGGTGCAGCAAGAGGTCCAACACCTTATCGACAATGATAAAGAAGAGCTCAAGGAGCGATT
>NW_017828338.1:0-323 GCF_001891065.2 Hippocampus comes
CACATGACAACACCTCAGGAAGGATCAAAGTCATGCTCTCTCTGTGACTGTTGTACATCTAGCACCACCAACAACAACAGAGTGTGTCAGGCATACACACTTTCTGCCGGCGGATTTTGATGCCATTGTTTCGGGGCTTCAGGGTGTTTCATAAGTCTGTCACTTTACAAAACTCAAATCTTAGGAAACAACAAGAGTAACAAGATAAAACTGGTTTCGCTTGAAAGGTGAACTACGGTGGTGTTGTCAGGCGATTGTGACATCACACTCAATGTTTCTACGTTTTGCGTAACTTTCTGCACTGTTTTCATTTCACTGGAAAG
>NW_017828339.1:0-322 GCF_001891065.2 Hippocampus comes
AGGCAGAGATTTTGCTCCAACCTCTTTTTACCCCTGATTTATTCGAGGCATACACAATGTTAATAACAGGTGTAACCCTCCCGCTGCTAAACGTGGCCACAAACACCTCATCCTTTCTTGCACCTCACTTTCTGTCCTGTGCCACCTTGCAGTGGGTAACCACTCGCATCTCCTCACCCCCCCCCCTCCACCCACCTCCTTGCCCGCGCCGTCTATGACAGGACTTCTCAACTGGTCTCATTTTCCCGTGTATCCAATAATTCTTGAATGCAGATTTTTTTCTCACAGTTGCTCAGGGCTCAGGCAACGACCAATCACGGCT
>NW_017828340.1:0-323 GCF_001891065.2 Hippocampus comes
TTTTTTTCATGTAACCTCTTCAAGAATCCTCCTAATTTGAGCCAAACCAAAATATTCTCAGTAAAAGGGTTTCACTTGACATTCCCGGTCAAAAACAGAATTTTACTCTTTCAAATATTTGAAAATGAGACATGGAAGGAACATCTGTCTCCATTTTTAGACAAATCTATTTACTTTATGAATAATAACTATTTTTACTTTGGTTATTTCCTGTTTGCAAAATAGCATTGTTCGTCACTGCATTAGTGTACATGTACCTCATTAAGTGGCTGTTGCCTGGATTACCTCCAGTACTGTAATTAAGACAAAAAGTATTTCCTTAG
>NW_017828341.1:0-323 GCF_001891065.2 Hippocampus comes
TGTCGGCAAAGTCTAACTTTTTTGGACCTGCTCAATGTGTGCCTGAAAATAATTTCCGTTGGAAATTAGCACGATTTAGTCATTTGACTTGAGGTGAGATGCATCCAGAAAAGCAGGTATTAAGTATAACAGGTAACCACAACTTTGACAGCCAGGTCCCGGCGAGGAAAAACCATACAAAGGTATTATGCCCACTTAGATTTATTTAATTTTTTTTACGTATTTCATACGAGAGTGCACATTCTCTCACCAAACTGTTTATTAGCTAACTAGTACATTGCAGAAAATTCCGCTTCTTATTCTTCATGCCAATGGGCCATTTG
>NW_017828342.1:0-323 GCF_001891065.2 Hippocampus comes
AACTTCAAAAAAATTATGCGAATCGCCTATGCCAATGATTGGATACAAAAAGACCCCTTTTTGAATTGGAAGGCAAAATGGAAATCCGTAGAGCGTGAAATTTTAAATGATCGGGAACTAAAGCTCTTACTGGAAAAGGAAATATCCATTCCGAGATTGGATCAGGTACGGGATATATTTTTGTTCAGTTGTTTTACAGGTCTGGCATATGTAGATGTCCAAAAATTATCGGAATCAGATATTTCCTTAGCTGTTGATGGGGAACGCTGGATAAAGACCAAACGTGCAAAAACGGAGGCTATGAGTAGCATCCCCCTACTCCC
>NW_017828343.1:0-323 GCF_001891065.2 Hippocampus comes
AGGAAGGAGGACGAGGAAGAGCAGGGCGCCGTCGCCTGGCGTCCGGAGGCGAGCGCTCAGCAGGTGAATCGCTTGCTCAGGGAAATGTGCTCACCTGCTCGTTTGTCATGAGCAGAAAAGAGCAAACGAAACATCTGCTCACCTGCCGCGGCTGAACACGCGCGCGCAATAATGCACAAGCGCCCGCGCGCGCACACACACATTTGCGTCGGGCGTATTCATTCATTGGCTCGGGTCAGCCCGTCCCCTGCAGGAGGAGATAGAGTTGCTGCTGCTGACAGGAGAAGAATAAGTGTGTGTTTGTGTGTGTGTGTGTGTGTGTG
>NW_017828345.1:0-323 GCF_001891065.2 Hippocampus comes
CACCCATTCTTACCCTTTAAGAGCCAAACGGCGACAACAACGAACGCGATGCTGGCCTTCATGTTGGTCTTCCACATTTTTACAATAAAGCTCAGCCACAATGAGCCCCCTACCGTTTCCTGCCTTCGCTTTATTTGTTGTTCTTTGCCGCAAAGCAGGAAGAAACATCACAGCCGCGAGCAGCCGTTTCTTCGTATTACTGTGCGCGTTCATTATTTTGACTGGGTTCCGCCTGAAGACGATTCCACGGGAAACTGGGCCGACCGCAAAAGCAGGGTGTCCTCTGCACTGCGCCAACCAGTCAACCACCTTATTTATTTTAT
>NW_017828347.1:0-323 GCF_001891065.2 Hippocampus comes
TGTGCATCAGTACCTGAGAGGAATGTCGGACAGGTCGCAACCCTCCCAGAAAGTCTGATGTTTCCATGTGAAGGTGGCAGTTGACAGAAAAAAGCTTCTTCCCAGTCACAGCAGCATACAACTGGCAGATTGTAGTCTTTCCACACCTGAAAAAGTTGTGGGGGAGCATGCGAGTGTGTGGGAGGCAGAGTGGATGGGGATAGAAGGAGACATGAGCATGACTTGTGCAATCATAGTTTCACCTCACCTCACAAATCAGGCAAGTCACGAACAAATCAGTTGAGGAATGAGATTTTTAAATCAAATTTTGGTTCAGGTCAAAA
>NW_017828348.1:0-323 GCF_001891065.2 Hippocampus comes
AAAAAATATTTGAGTTATTAGTTGTATTTTTATATTATTTTATGATTATTATTTGTTTGTATATGTTGCATTTGTCACTCACTGTTGTACCTAAGTATTTATAATTCCCCAACAAGTGACGGATGTACTGCAATACTGGCCAAAATAAATTTAAAATGAACCCTGACAGCTCAATTATAATATTAATTCACAAAGACAAAGGAAAGGTTTGCGATAATTATAGTTCGCTTTAGTTAGTTTTATCAACATACGATACACAAAGCAGTTTCAGTTTGTTCATTTTTTTAAGCATTCTTGTTTTACATTTATTTCATGAATGAAAA
>NW_017828349.1:0-323 GCF_001891065.2 Hippocampus comes
AAGGATCTAATCGAACAAAGAAATAGAAAGCAGAATATTAGAACGAGTATGCAAACATGACATAATTTATGCCCATTTGTTGTGTTAAATCTAGAGTTTCATATTCAGGCCTGGTTTTACCAAGAACAAACCCTCAGCAGACTGTGAATGTCTGCATTATGCAAATCACTTCCTGGCCGCACAAACAAGCCGGGACCAATCAATGTCAATCCCCATTCCCTTGGCCAATCAATGTCATTCCTTCTTCTCTGCAAGCAGGTCTAATCGAAAGCCAATGTTCGTCAGCCATTGCATGCCAAATGAGTCGGGATGGGAGAGTGTAA
>NW_017828350.1:0-323 GCF_001891065.2 Hippocampus comes
TTTAGTATTTCCAAAAACCACATGACTAAGCCTTGAGTTTGCTGGCTTCGTGCTGACAATTTGTACGAACGTACGCATCGCGGCGTGAACGGCCGATATGCGGCCGGCACCCGTCAAGAGGCGCGCGTGTGCTTTCGTGTGTGCGTCGCCCGCGGGGTGGCCTCGACGCGCGCGAGTGCGAGGTCGAGCGGACAGAGGTGACGTCCCGTTTGGCGCAGCAGAGAAATGATCCGCACGGTTTATTGTCTTTAATTAGCATCCGAGGTGGAAAAGATAGATAAGGAGCGCCATTTAGCTGATGGATGTGATACGTATCACCCCCC
>NW_017828351.1:0-323 GCF_001891065.2 Hippocampus comes
ATGGGCATGTATCAATTTTGGTCCAAGGAAAACAGTCGCACCGTCGAAAACGTACGAACTGAAAACCTGAGAAGATTACATAGAGCGGGTGCTATTATTGCCGTTGGAAGTGATGCCGGAAATCCCATTACTTTTCATGGTCCAGCTATTTATAATGAACTGGAAGCATTGCAAAAGGCAGGAATTCCCCCTTTGGATTTAATAACTATGGCAACAAAAAACGGAGCAATTGCAATGAAAATGGATAATGAAATCGGTACCTTGGAAGCAGGCAAAGCTGCTGATTTACTTATTTTGGATAGAGACCCCTCTTTAGATATTTC
>NW_017828352.1:0-323 GCF_001891065.2 Hippocampus comes
CCATCACCCCGCCGTAGATCATGCCGAAGAGGACGACCAGCCCCGCGAGGCGCAGCAGCCGGCCCGTCGGCGAGCGGCCGGCGTCTACGGGCAAGGCACGCAGCACGCCGTCGGCACGGGTCAGGATGGCGGGGGTGGTGGGCATGTCCTACTTGCCGGGTTTCTCTTGGAGCACGAAGCGTCACTTCTGGGCGTTACCCGCCGAACAGCTTCACGATCGTCTCAATCATGTCCAGGAAGAAGTTGCTGTCCTTCTCGCGGAACCACGCAAACTCGACGCCCGGGGCCCCGATGAACGGCCGGAGCACCCAGCCCATCTGCGC
>NW_017828353.1:0-323 GCF_001891065.2 Hippocampus comes
TGCTGTAGGCTGTCTTTCATACATGAATCTGGCGATCGAATTGTTTGTATCTTTGATTTGCCTGGACTAGATTTCCTTAGTGGCCTGACACAGTAGTGAAAGAGAAAGCGAGGCAGCTTGGTGAAAGTACAACCGCAGCAATCCTCAGGGGATAAAGGGTGTTGGGAAGGCGAGGGGAGTGACCACAGCCCAATTTGAGTAGACTAATGTGGTGTGGAATTTGTGCCAAGAGGGGCCAGCTGGAGGGGATTTACTGAGGGAGGATGCTCTTAATTCCTGCCCTTGTATCTCCCCTGACAACAACCAATTCAACAAGTACTTTC
>NW_017828355.1:0-323 GCF_001891065.2 Hippocampus comes
CCAGGCAAGTCAGCCAAACTATTTATAATTATATACATATATATATCTATATCATAATACAAAATGTATAATGTATCCTGTTCACTTTAATGGCTACTTGGAACTGAACCACACCTAAACACAATGAATGTTTGTCAAGTATCTATATTACAATAGACGGAGGTTAGTCCAGAAACGTGAGCGTGTTTTTCCCATTAACAATGAACATTGTGCCTTGTCACTCGACGCTAACACTGATTATAGCAAATGAATATGGTCGAGTTAAATTGTCTGAATTGCACTATAAACAATGGGCGAAAGGCAAATGTTTGGCACCCTTTTTT
>NW_017828357.1:0-323 GCF_001891065.2 Hippocampus comes
CTATTTCCAGACGTTCATATTCTCCTAGAATTTCCCATTCACGAAGCTCATAGGGTGTAGAGTGCATCGCTTTATGGATAAATCTATTGAGTTGTTGGGACCATCTATCCAACTGCTTAACAATTTTTCCCAATGGGGATTTAGGTTTTCCCGATCGTTTATTCGCCATGTTCACCTGTTTCATATGTATTCATTGGAATGCGGGCATATTCCGTTTTGTCGTTGTAAAATAGACTGACAATGATAATCAATGCAATACCGAGGGTAACATAGAGCTTGATATCAGGTTCATTAAAAGGGGAATTTCTAAGCTCGAATGCAAA
>NW_017828358.1:0-323 GCF_001891065.2 Hippocampus comes
CCCACCAACCGCACTGTGGCTTTGCTGCCTTTGGATACAAGGGGAGGCAAAAGACACGAGTAACTTCAAGAGGAACTTTCTTTGCAATCATATGTTCTGTGTGAGCATACAAGTCTAAATATGGTTTATGATTAATATTGCGTTTGTGGAATAAGAATCCAAATAGATGATTGGCTTTAAACCGCCCTCTACTGTTGACTGAAATTGACGTCAAACTGCCTTCGGGCTCGCATTGCCAACTTCACAAGAGCAACCCCAGAAAAACAGGTGAATTATGATGTTTGTGATATCCAGTGACTTTTCCAGTTGCATCGGGACATGAC
>NW_017828360.1:0-323 GCF_001891065.2 Hippocampus comes
CGGCCGTGAGGAGCTTGCCCTTAACCCGTTCCGGGTGTTTACGTCGATGCTGGTGACCGACGACGCGCGGTTCTTCGGCGACGCCGCGCTGCGGGAACAGATCGAGCAGGCCATCGACAGCCGGACGATGTTCTCGCCCGAACTGGTCACGCTGATCGGGCAGGCGGAGCAGCAAGGCGGCGTATCGGCCGAGCAGGCCCCGGCGTTTATCCGCGCCGCGACCAGGGCCTTCGCGCTGCCGGACCACGCGGTCGATCAGCAGCTCTACGACCAGATCCACGCGGTCTCGCCCGTTGCGGCCGACATCTTCTTCGGGCTCAACA
>NW_017828361.1:0-323 GCF_001891065.2 Hippocampus comes
CGAAACAACAATAACAACGGCCAACACAAACAATAAAACGCCTGCCAACGCTGCAGGCAAAACGATCTTCTTGCCAGCTAGTGGGTCTTCATTCGTATGGATTCCGACCTCATCACTATCGCCAAGCACGGTCGGCGACCGGCTTTGCTCCTGAGTCTTGTCCGAGGCTCCCGAAGAAGCCGGCAAGCCAGCATTATTGCCCGCACTCAAAGTAACCGGCCCAGACGGATCTGTATGCCCCGGCGAAAGCGAGCCGAGCAGAAGAGCTTGCTCCTGCTCGCCAGCCAAACGGCTTAGCTCCTGGATTATCTGCTGGGCCATCG
>NW_017828362.1:0-323 GCF_001891065.2 Hippocampus comes
CGTTGCACGCGGTGACAATTTATCGGAAACACTTGCCCAATCCAATGAGACGCAATGCAAGAATTGGATTCGAAAATCTGCATTTACAAACCTAAAAACGCTTCGTTTAAATACTCTTCATTGGCTAATATTTTATTACTACGGATAAATGATTCTAGTATTTCTGGTCATTTTGTTTAGCTTGCATGCTTGGTGACACTTGATCAGATACACCTTTTCGGTCCGATAAGCACCAACAAGAGCAGGAACAAAAATGTGCATTTACAAACACAATGATGTTCACTTTTGATGCCATTAATATGGTAGCCTTTAATTATTAAGGA
>NW_017828363.1:0-323 GCF_001891065.2 Hippocampus comes
TACACTTGGATAGACAGTGACGAAGAAGGTGGGCCGATTCCCGGTTTCATCGATATTATCCCATTTGGAGCACTGGACCTAACGCCAAACCTGAACGATGGTGACTTTGCAGATGGCACGGTGAGTTTGCCACTGCCCTATACAATTCCGTTCTATGGCGAGGAGTTTGATACCCTGTTTATAAATGCGAACGGCTTTGTAAGCTTCGAGGAACCGACGGGATTGACCTTTATCAATGATCAAATACCGGTAGACGATGGTGTTAACAATATCATCGCCCCTTTCTGGGCAGATTTGGAGCCCGGTTTGGCAGATGGTGGTAC
>NW_017828364.1:0-323 GCF_001891065.2 Hippocampus comes
TAATACAACTTTAAATTGCAACAATACCTGGTAACTTCATAACAATTTTCTCGCATTCTTGTGACTTTAATGTCTTAAGTGTCCAAATGACAAATCAATCTGCCGATGTCAACTCCGCCTCCCTCATCGTTTTTTGACTCATTCAAAGCATGTCACGGGTTAGGAAAAGAAGGAAATAGCACATCTGCTTGCAAGTAAAACATCGTACCAGGACTTTGTTCCCTTGCATGAAGCGTACGTTGACACCATAGACGTCAATGAAGAGCTGGTCCGGGAAGGAGACTCTCTTGTTTCCGCCTCGTCGGATGTTCTTGCCCCTGACC
>NW_017828365.1:0-323 GCF_001891065.2 Hippocampus comes
GGACAATGGCTTGTGCTGTCATTTATTTCATTATTTCTCTGCCCACACACACATTAGTCTCACTAATGTTATTTACTTGATGTGCGCAGGGGGTTAAAGGCGAAAAGGGTAGGCCGGGGCAAAAGGTAGGTTTCGTCGCTTCCGTGCTTTATTTCCCAACCACAGTTTTGTGTTCCCACATAGATACACGTAAATAAACAAATCTCTCTGCGTCCCGCAAGGGCAATCGTGGCGCGGATGGCCTCGACATCATCGGACCACCTGGCCTTCCCGGACCTCCCGGCCCTGTCATTAATCTGACAGATGTATGCACACATTTCTCC
>NW_017828366.1:0-323 GCF_001891065.2 Hippocampus comes
AGACTACTGGTGATGTACACGTCAACGATGATCATCTTATCAGAAGAGGAGAATGGCCTCTTCTACAAGGTATTGACAACAAAAATAAATACGTCGATTTATATACTGTGGTACCCACGGGCACCATTTCAACTCTTTAGCATCTCCCGAGCTGTGCGGATGCCTTGTTTTATCAAATGCTTCATGCTTATTATCTTTGTCAGGGGAAGCTTCCGCTCAACATGATCACAGTGACCACACCTTGCCAAGACGTCAAGCCCAACACTTTTATGATTGAAGGTAGCTACACAAAGCGCAATACAATAAGCGTGGTGTATTGTCAG
>NW_017828367.1:0-323 GCF_001891065.2 Hippocampus comes
TCTGTACAACTCGTTTGAAAAAGGAAATGCTGTTTTTCTGCAACTGGAATTGGGGCCTCGGTCAAGGTGGAGGGAATTATGAGCTGTTCCAATTAGCAGTCGGGGGTGCTGAACAGCAAGTGCAGGAGCAAATTGTTGGGAATGCCATGACGCCATGTTTGTTCTCTGATCCTTCAGATATGTGACATAAAGAGGAAGCTCTTGAAACTGAAACACAAACGTGAGACTAATGACGAAAAAAAGCAATTGGGAAGCGACTGCCTGAAAAATGCCAAAAAGGAGCTGGAAATCACAGAGGTAGGTTTCATTAAAAAAAAAAAAAA
>NW_017828368.1:0-323 GCF_001891065.2 Hippocampus comes
TTTTTTTAAGGGAAAAAATAACTTTGGAATAACGCTACAATTAGGTTTTATTTTGGGGAAATGAAAAGGCATACTGTTATAAAGTAGTTCCTTTTTGACAACTAGTTATGTGTCAAAGAAAAGGTTTTACATGACAATAAAGCTGTATTTATGTGAGGATTTTTATAGAGTCATTCTTTAAATCATTTTTTTAGCACAAAAAATGCAAATTATCAAGTCTACATCCAAAATCTGGTGTCACTTCTTGTTTATAAAATGATGTACGTGTGGTGCGTTTGTCACACTCTGGTGGTAGCAAATAAAATTCAAAATTGAAAAAAAAA
>NW_017828369.1:0-323 GCF_001891065.2 Hippocampus comes
CACCACAGTGTCCTCGAGTAAAGCACCAAACTATATCAGTTTCGTTTGTGTTAAAGAAATGAACCTTTGTAGTACAAATATTCATCTTTTACACTATATGTTTCTTTTTTTTTTTCATCCATTCAAACACTCACAGTTGGAGCAATGAAACAGACATTAGAAACTGGATATTGCAGTTGATCCAACAGATTGCAAATGCCATTGTGTATCGACAATAATGTACTTTTTTTAAACAAATTAATCTTGAGTGGGAAAAATTAGTCGACACAAAGTGACATTTTAGTTAAAAATATCCAAATTCACAATAATTCAACCACGGGAAC
>NW_017828370.1:0-322 GCF_001891065.2 Hippocampus comes
GTGTGTGTGTGTGTGTGTGTGTGTGTATGCGGGCATAGGGCAGACTGTAAAGCGAGCCCCTCGTCTCTCTTTGTCCTTAAAAGGAGTTTAAACTGGAATCGTCTTCACCGCTCGTCTCCACACTCACACACACTCAGATTTGTGAGCACCCTTAAGTCAGTACCCTCGGTCGATTTTTTATTTAATTTTTTTTAAACTCACTTCTCCTGCATGTCCAACAGGCTCTGCTCTGCCCTCTGAAGACCCTCCAAGTCCTTCATCAACTTGCCCAGGTCGTCCCTGGACCGCCTCGTCTGGACATAAGCAAACCAGCAGCCGCCCA
>NW_017828371.1:0-323 GCF_001891065.2 Hippocampus comes
GCCCGATTGCTGTGCATAGATCGACGATTCGACCGCCATCATGCGCCGCCAGATCGCGGCACACGCCGCGCAGGCCCCAGCGGCCTTGAGCCCTGCCAGCAGTTTGCGGAAGTTGAACCCCATCGCCGCACCCAACGCGTTGATCTTGTCGCCCTGACGGCCCTTGAGATGGCACCTTCTCATCCGGTGGTCGTGCTTCATATGCCCGATCACCGGCTCCACCGCGTTGCGACGCTTCAGCTTCTTCCGAAGCGAACGTGACAGCTTCTTTTGGGAACGCGGCATCAGCACCGTCTCCACCAACCAGTCGGCGTTATGCCCCC
>NW_017828372.1:0-324 GCF_001891065.2 Hippocampus comes
AAAAAAAAAGGATTTGTTTTACAAGCATAGTCAGGAGAGCGGCTCATGTTTCTTAAGAGAATTTAATTACAAACCAGTAGTTTAAAAATATTTCTCCAAGAATTTGTTGTCTCCAAGATCTAAGTCATCGCATTACCTTTCAAAGAATTTTATGTCCAACACTCTTATAATATGTGTTATTTGACTCACTCTCATCGCGTAATGCTATTAGCGCTGGCATGAATTAGTCGTTGTTTATCAATGGGGCTCATTTGCACAGAGGTGGGCAATTTTTCTCGCAAATATCTGCATATTACCTCATTTATATATATATATATATATATA
>NW_017828373.1:0-324 GCF_001891065.2 Hippocampus comes
AAAAAATTGTGTTGACGCGAAGTGTGTGTCCGATAACATTTAGCGAGCGACTTGACAGTTCCGGACGTCTGGTGAACATTTTTCTTACCGATACCCACGGTTGGACGCCCGTGGCGGAATCCGGTATACGTGAACCTCTGACTTCACACAGAGTATCGATTCATAACTGTTGTCTTCAGCCATTTCGTCAAGTGTCACTGAGTAAAACTCCAACTTCCCACTTTCACTGCACACCTCAGCGCTCTTGGTTGAAACGGAGTAGAAGTCGAAAGAAGCTCGTCGCGCTTTCTACAGCGCCGCCACTGTATAGGCGGCGTAATGCAA
>NW_017828374.1:0-324 GCF_001891065.2 Hippocampus comes
TTTTGGGGCAGGTTTGTTTGTTTTTCAAAAAAATGAGTGTTTGTTTCAATTTTTAATATATGAAGTATTAGAGTGTCAGATTTAAAACAAAAATAAAAACCTAATTTAGTGTTGTGTAAAGAAAGTATGTCAGCTACAATTCTCAAATGACTCTTTGACCTTCCTTCTTCTGGCCAAACAGCAATAACGAAATTAAAACCTTCAAAATGTACCCCGAAAGCTCATGTCCAATATACTGACAAAAACAAAAAAAAAGATTTTTGCCATAATTTGAGGTTATTTTGGTTAATGTAATATGTACTTTCTGTGAGTTTTAATTTTTTG
>NW_017828375.1:0-324 GCF_001891065.2 Hippocampus comes
TTTTTTTTTGCTCACTTAAATCCATATTGTGGCCAAATATCTGATTGAATTTGAGTTTTCTTTGTTTTTTTATTCACACCAGCATGAAAAAAAAAGTGATGTTTTGGTCACACATTGAGCTGTTCGAGAATGGAATGTCTGTCTTTATCCGTGCATACAATAAAAAATTCATGTCATTTCTTATCATTCAACAGGTTGCGTAGTTCTGGAGCCATGTGAGGACGCAGAGACATATGTTAATGGGAAGCGAGTCACGTCGCCCACTGTGCTGCGCTCAGGTGTCAATGCAAACTGAATTGATGCAAAGATCCGCCATTCAAAAAG
>NW_017828376.1:0-324 GCF_001891065.2 Hippocampus comes
CTATATTAAGATGCTCCGGTGTTTTAATGACAACTATGAAAGGGATCGAGACATTTAAAGTACCGTAGACATTTTTTCATTTTCCAACACTTTTACATTGTTAAAAAACACTCGCCAACATGATCCAATTCAAAAATTTTCATGTTCAAATAGAGTTGATGATTGAAATGCGAATGACACTAAAATGATACCGCGGGCGCACTTGTTTGGGAGAAGTTTCCAGTTCAACATTCACCAGAGAAATATTTGATATTCTTCGTCCTAATCAAGTCGTAAAGGTGACTAAAAGTTGTTGTGTCAGTGTTTAAAATTATATGATGATGA
>NW_017828377.1:0-324 GCF_001891065.2 Hippocampus comes
AACTCGACTCCTTGTTTGGCTCCCGGAAGAGTGAGTCCACGGATCAAAAGAATGAGGAGCGTCACATAAGGGAACGTAGCAGTGAAATACACCACCTGTTTGAAAGTAGGGTCACAAGGTTGTCAAAGACTTTCAGTGACATTGGTTTTGTTAGTAATCGGTGAACTTTAATGGACTTTACCTTTCCAGTTGATTTGACCCCTTTCCAGATGCAGAAATAACAAATGACCCACATTGTCAGGAGGCACAGAAGCACCTCCCACCTGATGTTGCCAATCTCCTCAATACCACCGGAGATATTCAACACTCGATGTCTACACAGGG
>NW_017828378.1:0-324 GCF_001891065.2 Hippocampus comes
TTTTTTTTTTAAATGGTTAGCAAAGGACACAAGAAAGAGGACATTCTTTTCCTACATTTATGGCTTCCTGTTCCTATTTCGATTTTTGTGTCGCGTTTTTGAGTGCGACGTGTTCACTCTTCGTATTTCGGTCAGTGATGCGCATTTCCCGGAATGTTTTCTGACATCCGCTTGAGAAGACCCCTATAATTAATTCAGCCGTTGTTTAGTGTAGGAGGACAGAGTAATAACTATGGCAACATTGGCAGTGAGATTATGGTACGGCAGTTCCAAGTGGAGAGAGCGCAACGGAAGGGTTTGCATTGCTTTCCACGTCACAGATTT
>NW_017828379.1:0-324 GCF_001891065.2 Hippocampus comes
GGTCTGTTACAATTTTTTTAAGGTTGCTTTTATTTCTTGATAAATTGCGTGCGATACCATTCACGGATGGTACATTTAAAACTATATTCTATTACATCAAAATCAATATTTCGATTAAAATGGGTTTTCGTTACAACCCTAATTTATATCAAGACTTGAAAATAAGCGATTTGGGCAGGCAACATTTGCATTCTGAGCCTCATCACAACAAATTGGACAGCAAAATTGAGAGTTAACAGCAGAGTTGTCACAAAAAACGCTGCACCAGACGCGAGCATGTCAGTCACATCACCTTTCACTGGTCATCGGAGGTCAAGGCAAACT
>NW_017828380.1:0-324 GCF_001891065.2 Hippocampus comes
TATTGACACATCAACACGCGAAGAAGAAAAAGCTTAAGATAAACGCTGCAATGAATTATCAAGGCTCACAAAGGAATTTCCCGTCCAATACACCCACTTTTTGTCTCTTTCGGAGGCTTGAAGCACAGCTCGGGCTTGGATTCGGCAAGCCAGAACGCAAACACGGGTCCCCGAAGGGGTTGGAGGGGGTTGTCCTTTCATCTCCAAAGTGCCAGTCAAGCCTGGAAGGACTCGCCACGGAAGTCTATTAATTCGGTCAACTTTTCACACCCCTTAATGGTCTTCGTGCATATCCTACACATTCATGTCCGTCCCTTGGTGTCA
>NW_017828381.1:0-324 GCF_001891065.2 Hippocampus comes
ACGGAATGACCATGTCCAAATAATCAAGGTAACAAGACGGAGAAGGGTGGAGGTGACAGAAGGATAACACGAGGGTGCAAAGAGCGAGGAAGCCGATTTGAGAGCCACAGCAGGTGAGGTTATGAAAGGTCCAACCAAGACACCCTCATGACCGCATCATTCTGAGAGGACGCTAAGAAATGAGATTCAGAGCTCGACGGGATCCATTTGCAGTGACGAGATGTCGCTGCAGCTCAAGGCCAGTTCTTTAAAGCGGGCTTTGGGAGGCAGATAAGACAAGTAAAGCAGTGAGAATAAAACAGGGCTCTCGAGTGGGAGATGAGA
>NW_017828382.1:0-324 GCF_001891065.2 Hippocampus comes
TTTTTTTTTTTTACAAAAAACAAAATAATGATGTAAGAGAGACATGAAATTCACCTTTCAAATAAGAGAAGTGGTATGATTGAGCTTTTTCAACAGTGCATAGAGCATGAAAAAAAAGCAGCTTATAGTTAACCTACCTACACACGGGAGGAGCTACATGGTGGCCAGGAAGGGGTGGGGGGGCTATGAGGACTCTCTTTTTTCACCCTTTTCTAAGCAATGATAAGCCCCCCAGTGCATTGAAAAATGCTGAGGAACTTGTTGTGCTGTTGACATTTGTACTAACGAGCAGAAGAAGTTGAATCTGTGACGACAAGAGCAATG
>NW_017828383.1:0-324 GCF_001891065.2 Hippocampus comes
AGGCAAAATGAATACCAAGGTGGAGTAAGGCAGCATCCTTTCAGAACTCGATGCACACGTGAGAAGCATGCTTCCATCATTCCCATGTCCTATTAGCTGGGTCCCACTGCAATCAGGGCTGCTGCACTGTGTAGGATGACATGTTTCAAAACTTCACACGCCAAATGAAAAGTCACCAGTGGCATGCAATACTAGGTTTTCCTTGGCAAAAACTACAAGACGACGAGCAAGATGGACACGTCTCACTTGATCCACACACGATAGCTGCTATATATCCATATACGGTATTTTCTGCACGATAAGGTGCTTCGGATTATAAGGCGC
>NW_017828384.1:0-324 GCF_001891065.2 Hippocampus comes
ACTTTGGATACAACTCGGCCAGCGCCTTTAGCCTGGATCGCAACCGGGCATCGTTACGGCCCTGAAGCGGACGCCAGGCCGCCGATCGGGAGAACCCTGTCAGCCGGCAGGCACGGCGTTCACTCACGCGACGGCTCTTTAGATGGTCAACGGCCCGGCGTCGCTGCGTGGCCGTTACCATTTTCCCTCGACAAGCTCACGCAATGCTGCCTTGTCGAGCTCCGCTTCGCCCAGTAGACGCTTGAGCTTGCGGTTCTCCGCTTCAAGCTCGCGCAGCCGCTTGGCGTCCGACACCTCCATGCCACCGAACTTCGCTTTCCAGCG
>NW_017828385.1:0-324 GCF_001891065.2 Hippocampus comes
ACGGCATTTTAAAAATTTGGACATTAAGCTGAATTACAGCTTTATTGATCAGAATTTAGCCCTATTGCGTGCATCCTTTGTTAGCAGTGGTCCTGCCATAGCTCGAGCCATTAATGAAAGTGAACCGCTTATTATTGACCCTTTTTCTTATGAAATACGGGCTCCAAATCAAGAGGTCCAACACCATTTGGCCAAACTTGAAGTAAATTGGTGGCATGGCGAAGAAGGTAAGGTAACCCTCATTGCAGGAAGACAACTCAATAAAAGGGATGAGTTTGATGTTCGCCGAAACATTGATCGGCCTATCATCGACCTCGACCTTAC
>NW_017828386.1:0-324 GCF_001891065.2 Hippocampus comes
AAAAAAAAAATCTGGAATTTTTGCTATAAAATGATGCTGAAAAATCTGTACAGGCAAAACATGTTTTTTAGCTGCTGAAAAAAACAAATTCCAACAGGAGGCAGCTCTCAGCTCAAAAGGAAGTGCATTCCAAAGTTTGGGAGCAATGGACTGCAAAGCTACGTAGCAATATGGGCCTGGATGGTTAACATACCTGCTTTACAGTTCTGAGGTTCAAGGGTTTGAATCTCAGCTTTGTTTTTTGTTTTGCAGTTTTTGTGTTTTGTGCTGCGTGGATGAAATCAGCTCCTTCAGCTCCCTCCCACATTCCAAAAACACGTATGT
>NW_017828387.1:0-324 GCF_001891065.2 Hippocampus comes
ATGATGTTTTTTTTTAAATATGCGTGTTTGAGGCACACTAATGAGGAAAAAAAATGTAGGATTGTGGAGAAAAAAAGGTGAGAAAATGAACGACTCTTTATTTCAATTGCAAGATTCTTGACTTGAGAGATTATATTGTAATATTATTTGGATAATATTATTATATATAATATAATATAAATACATAATAAATAAATTCCTAATAATACATAATAATATATAACTAATATATAAATACTATACAAATAAAAAATATATAAATAAAATAAATAATAAAATATTAAATTAATACATAAATAATAATAATAAATAAATAAATAAATA
>NW_017828388.1:0-324 GCF_001891065.2 Hippocampus comes
ATCAGGTGCGGCGAGGCGTAGAGCCCGACGGTGTAGCCGCAGCTCTGGAGCATCGACGCGGTCATGGCGCAGGTCGAGCCCTTGCCCTTGGTCCCGGCGACCTGGACGCACTTGATCTCTTCGTGGGGGTTGCCCAAAAGCTCAAGGAGCCGGCGCATGCGGTCCAGCGAGAAGGTGTCGTCGTCGTACTTGACCATGCGCAGCCGCTCGTGGTCCACGTGTTCGTAGAGCCACTTGAGGGCGGAGGTGTAGTTGGTGATCGAGGAGGCGGGGGAGATCCTGCCGCCCCGGCCGGCGGCGCGGCCCTTGGCCGGGGGCTTATGG
>NW_017828389.1:0-324 GCF_001891065.2 Hippocampus comes
ATCGATTACAAGTGTCATCGGTCAGGCAGGACAGCCGGGGTCACGGGTCAGGGGGAAGTCAGGAGTCAGGGTCATTAGCATTAGCCTTATTGCTAACGGACCATTACGAATAAGGGGATGGGGCGGGCCGGGGTCATTAGCAATAACACTCCTGCACCCTAACCCCAACCTGCCAAACTGACACCCACACCCAACCTGTCAAACTGTCAAACCGGCACACCCCCACACCCCCATCCCCGACCCTAACCCACACCCTAACAAAACCCTATCCATTCTCAATAAGCCAGCAACTACAGAAGTTATCCACAAGTTTTCCACAACCCC
>NW_017828390.1:0-324 GCF_001891065.2 Hippocampus comes
TTTTTTTTAATTTTTTTTAAGTCGTCAGGGCATGAGAGTAAATTCATTTTTGGTGACAATATTTGGTGCCCTTTTGAAATGAAGATTGCCAATGGGTTATGTTTGTGTTTGTTCCTGAGAAAGAACTACACGTACTGCCATCAAGTCTTTTGTTGGGTTTGTTCCATCATCTTACCAGAAGTGGTTGAAATAAATATTTAATGATATTACACCATTACCATTATTATGATGTGGCAGGACCACAAAGGTTAATGCTCTCAGACTGTTGTGTAATGGTCCCGTGGAAATTTTGATATTCACTTCACCGTTCGCTCTGTTATCACA
>NW_017828391.1:0-324 GCF_001891065.2 Hippocampus comes
AAAAAAAAAAAGGCAGCTGGGCCTGGCAGGCAAAGCAAATCACTTTATTAGCGGTTCGGAAGCATACACTGAGATTTGCTCTGTAAATATCACGTTTCCACATCCCCCCGCGCTGAGCGGATGGAGAGCGGTCCAGATCGCGGGCCAACGGTGCTGAAAGTTTGCTTCACCAACACGGCGTCATGTTGCACTTACGCGTCCCTTTCAATTTCCGGTATACGTCGCGCACTCGTATTCATTTTTCATGCATCCTTAATCCTGAATATTACTTTTTGCAAAAGTTGAGAGAAAACGTGATCGCTGCCTTCAAGGACTCCATTTGCA
>NW_017828392.1:0-324 GCF_001891065.2 Hippocampus comes
ATGTGCTGTCTCAATACCTTCAAACATATCGGAAGGTTCTAGTAAAAGTTCTAATAGACATTTTAAAAAATATCTAGAAAAAAGTTCAGGTTCTGCATTTGAATGGGAAACCCAGTTAATTGTAGCGCATAGCGAAAGATTTTTGAAAAAAGAATTATTTGAAAAACTAGAGGATAAAATTTTACAATTACAAAAGATGATTGGTTCTTTCATTGACAATTTAGGTGATAAAACCGGTCTAAATTCCAATCTCTAGATTCTAGATTCGTAAACATAAAAAGAAACTCTACAAAATGAGAGACGCATACATAGTCAAAGGATACA
>NW_017828393.1:0-324 GCF_001891065.2 Hippocampus comes
AAAAAAAACCCTCTCTCAACTCTCTCAGGATCAAACCCAAAAATCACTCACACTCAAGTCAATTTACTTCTATTGAAGTCCAGATTGCGTGTGTACGTTTGCCACCAGACATTCCAGAAACAAAAACCAGACCCGAGCAATATGAAAACATTCTTGCAGTTGGTCCGACATTTGGCTGAATAAAGATTAGAACGGAGGCCGGCTGCTGGCACAGCGGAACAATAAGCGTATTATGCTTGGGGAGCTCTGCTCAGAGGTAACATTCTGACAGGTCACATGCGCTTGTGTGTACACCAAACAATCGATTCCGCAGCATGACTGTGC
>NW_017828394.1:0-324 GCF_001891065.2 Hippocampus comes
GGCAGAACCACTTATTCTGAAGAACATTCTATTATTGATCTTCAGCGCTCATCGTGTGAAAAGCACAAGGCCATAAGTTACATTTTGTCAGTCTGTTGGTTGCCAAGCAGGATTTTCCCAAACTGATGCAAACAATTTCCACAACTTTGGGGATGTTGCTGATATCAAGAAAGAAAACATGTTTCAATTTGCTGCAGATCTGGATGCAACACTTGTGCCATTTTCATCTTTGTCACACACATTTCCACACTTATGGGGAGTGAAACTGTATCACAATATCATTTTTGTAAAGGACATTTTAAGGAGGGTGGTCGACTGATTAGC
>NW_017828395.1:0-324 GCF_001891065.2 Hippocampus comes
CACACACACACACCAACAAAATGTAAATGAAATTAAGCAATTGACGAATTAGGTTGAGAAATGAGCCATGAACCACCTCGGGTCAAATTGTCCAATTTCAAGATGGCGACCTGCAGAGCGCTTGATTCATTCACGTGAATGCGCTGCGTGCGTCTCACGTGGCAATAAGACCAACGATGTTTGGAAAGGAGACAAAGGGGGAAAGACGTCACAAGCTGGGACAGAAAAATCACATCACTCCACTCAGATAAAACTCCAAAGTCACCTCACAAATGTCATGCAAAACGACATAAGATGCAGAGGAGGAAATATTGAAGGTGGTCT
>NW_017828397.1:0-324 GCF_001891065.2 Hippocampus comes
CATTTATTTACTTATTTTGTTTGTTGTTTTCTCAGGTTGCAACACAATTTGACAAAATATCCTGAACTGGAAAAAAATAAAAAATAAAAATAAATACATGCTTAAAGTAACTTGGGCAGCCACGAACAATTATTTTGGTACTCGATTAATCTGCTTTCAATTATTTTGATTAAGCAATCAATTGGACACGAGTGGTTTTTTTTTTTTGGTTTTCCTTTTTAAATTTTAATTTATGAAAAAACACGACATTATTTGAATAAATTATGATTCAGTGACTGGTTTGGTCAGTAACATGTGTCCCAAAAATTGTAAAAGCAGATGTTT
>NW_017828398.1:0-324 GCF_001891065.2 Hippocampus comes
TCTTCCTTGTTTAACTTTCTTTGGCAGTTTCGACACTTCCATAATTGTTGCTCATCTGGCTTATTACCTTTTCTTCAGGCGCAGCTAACATGAAAATGAAGTTGACAGTCTTCGCAGGTAACACCATTTTTAATCATCTTCCTTTTACAGTGTGGGCCCGTCTGCCGCCTCTGAGTTTGGGGGTGCTGGAGCTGTGGCTGCTGCCTTTGAGTTTGAGGGTTCTGGCTCGGAGTCTGAGGAATGACTTTAGGGCTGCTGTCGGGGTGTCCAGTCCTTGTCTATGAAATCATTGGGGTAGTGGGGCCCTCATTGGTGGTTGCGGGA
>NW_017828399.1:0-324 GCF_001891065.2 Hippocampus comes
ATTGTGAAGAGAGGGGAGTTCTACTTCTTTGTTGACGAGGCCACAAAACTGATACTGAAATCAACAATGACCACCAGAGCAGGTGGAAGGTATCAGGGAAGCACTGTGTCGCTGTGGGATCTGCTCTACTCCAGATACATCACTGAGGAGAAGAGGCGAGAGCTTGTGCAACAGTACAAGTCCGGAACTATCACGATTGAACGCTTTTTGGAAATCATCTTGACGGTCATTCAGCAGCAGACCACTACCACAACCTCCTCATCAACCGTCATATGTCAAATGCCAGAAACAGACATTGACAAGAGCACCACAAAGACCACCATC
>NW_017828400.1:0-324 GCF_001891065.2 Hippocampus comes
CCCCTCCTCCTCCTCTTCCCTCCCTCTGGTTCCTCTCTCTATTTTCCCCCCGCTTTTACCCGTGACTCAGTTCCAGTAAACTGAGAGGTCATTGTGGCAAGTAAGCCCGTGTAAAAACAAACATGACACCTCAACACTGCAACACTATGCGCTTTTAGTCGAGTGGAAGTCAGAGCAGCTCTGTCTTGCGTGAGCCGACACACTCCCGACAGGTCACCGTTTCCCCACGCCATTTAACCGCCGCCAGCTCCAGCCCTTTGTTTGTTTGCGTGTGACATCATTGCGGGCCAGACAGACGTTCTTGTTGGGTCATCGTTCACAATC
>NW_017828401.1:0-324 GCF_001891065.2 Hippocampus comes
CCCCCGGGGCGACGACGAACCCGAGCCCCTTTCACACTGCCGCCATTTGTTTTAATACGGAAAGGCAAGAGGGAGAAGTCAGCTTTACAGATGCCACGCCTACAGTGGAGGATTATGACTATTATCAAAAAAATTGTGACGTTAGCCGAAAAACGTTTTTTCCCCCCTCATGAACTTTCAATGTTCGACGCAACCCGACCATTTAATTATTTTGTTATTTTTTAAATACGGGCTTAGGCTGTGTCTCAAAGCCTTTCACGGCTTTATTTGGTTTCAGGTCAACCCTGTTCAAATAAAATGCTTTGATCCTTTCTTGTACAATTC
>NW_017828402.1:0-324 GCF_001891065.2 Hippocampus comes
GAGCTGGTGTCGATCAGCCGGTCGTCGTTCTACTTCACGGGCAAGGGTGAGAGCCCGTTGAACCTGAAGCTCATGCGATTGATCGACGAGCAGTTTTTGGAGACGCCGTTCTACGGCAGCCGCCAGATGATGCGGTATCTGCACCGCTGCGGGTACAGTGTCGGCCGAAAGCGGGTGCGTCGGTTGATGCGATTGCTCGGGCTTTCCGCTGTTTATCAAGCCCCGAAGACCACCATCAAACACCCACAGCACAAGGTGTACCCGTACCTGCTGCGGGGGCTGAAGATCGATCGGCCTAATCAAGTTTGGTGCGCCGACATCACG
>NW_017828403.1:0-324 GCF_001891065.2 Hippocampus comes
GAGGACTGCGAAACGCAGGAAAGCGACTTGCCCCGGTACAGTCGGGAAAGTACTCGGCGACAAGTCACAGGTGTCCTCACTAAAAACTTCAAAGTGTCCCCGTCACAAACCGTGATCCCTCCATGCCCGAAGTTGTCCATTTTAATCCGTCCTCCAAATGCCAGCGGCGGTCAGCCTCAATGACGACTGACCTGTTGCACTCATGCCAGTGATCATGAAGTCTCACGGCGCGGCGCGTCCGATCCTCCCTGCCATCGTGTCTCGACCCCCACCTGTTTGCTGACGGCAAAACGGGCTCGACAGAGGAGGCTAGCAGCACAGCGC
>NW_017828404.1:0-324 GCF_001891065.2 Hippocampus comes
AAAGGGATGTCCTTCAGCAAGACACCAAAACCCCAAACTATGAAGTATGCACGCAGTGTGTGAATTTCAACATTTTGTAGTAGTTCTTCCCAGAACAGCGGAAGCTGCTACAATTGTAAAAGAGAGACCAACTCCATATTTCCTTCCATTTTATCCCCCTGAAGTTGGAACGTGTCCCAATACTTTTTGATTTAATGATTGAAGGTGAACTGCTGTATCTATGCTTTTGTTCACTCTTCTGATATAGTGAGAAAACGGAGCACAGCCTCGGGCCTTTGATGCCGGCATGCAGGACTCATGAGTATGAGGCCACTTCCGTTTACC
>NW_017828405.1:0-324 GCF_001891065.2 Hippocampus comes
CTCAGCTAGCGCATCAGGAAATCGGTCAGCGATGAGCGCATGGCCAATACAGTTGACGAGAATCCATCCAGTGGAGGGGCATGCTTGGGCGGCAAGACGCGAAACTTCGCAAATCGTTGGCCAATTGACGTCCTGCGCTTGCCAAATGCGCAAGATATCAAGCTGCCTGAGGTCTGCGACGGTTTGGTCCGGTAAGGAATCCCGGCTAGTTTGAGACTGTGCGTTTACCTGCCAATGTGGGGCCGCTTCGCGAATCTTGGTGCAGATTGCGGGGTCAGCAAGTGGGTGCAATTCCGTGGAAATCAAAGCGCGTCCACCTTATCA
>NW_017828406.1:0-323 GCF_001891065.2 Hippocampus comes
TGTGTGTGTGTGTGTGTGTGTGTGTGTTTTCATCCAGCAGGTTTGGGCTCATGCGTGGGTGTGTGTTGCTGAATAAATGCAGTGTTGTCGCTAATGTGATACAGGTTTACACGCTTCTTAGCTTTGAGTGATGTGTGTGTGCGCACACGCGTGTGAGTGTGTTCATCAGCCATGCAACACGGACAGAGCTGTCGGGAAAACCGACAGGCTGCAGATTTGTAGCGCGTTCAGCTGATCACCTTATCTTCTGTCACCGCCAGGGAAAGATTTGAGACACGCATACACATGCACACACACGCACACACAAGCAAACACGCGCACAC
>NW_017828409.1:0-324 GCF_001891065.2 Hippocampus comes
AAGACATTGTTTGAAATGTTGCTTTCTAAATTCATAATTCCATTTAGATACGTTTATGTATGTAATAATGGCAACACGCGCTTAATTTTGGGTGCCTGCTCCAATGACTGCTGTCCAAAGACAACCAGCCAATGATATCCCAGCTAAGTCATCAAAAGGAGAACTTCATTCAGCTCACCCCGCGATCTCCGTGGTACTTGTCCACAAATTTCGCGTAGTTATAGTGGTTGAAGGTCGGGTAGCCCTCCACGCCCTCCTGCTTGCACAGCTCGTGGTTTTGTCCTTTGGTGCAGTCTACCGCTGCGTAGGCGATCTGAAAGAAAC
>NW_017828411.1:0-324 GCF_001891065.2 Hippocampus comes
AAGACTGGATTGCAATTATTGTGTTAAATTTCCCAGTTTGACCGCATTTGAAACTTTTGACGTTTCTGTTTTAGTAATCCCAAAACCACTGCGCGACAGCAAACATTCGAAATATTGCACTGCAAATGAACACGGTGAGCTACTTGTTCACCTTTTGTAAAATAGCTTTCAGTGTGTTTTTAGCTCCTTCCGGTAAACAACTCGTAAATTAGCGCACAAGCTAAGAAACCCCATTAAAAAACACTGACGGCAGCTCCAACTTACTTTCAAAGCCAGACACGGTACGAGATTTTTTTCTGTTTGGAAGGCCATCGTCGATCGATC
>NW_017828412.1:0-324 GCF_001891065.2 Hippocampus comes
TTCCCTACGAAGCTCTCACCCGTGAATTGTGGAACGATGGGAGGCGTGTCCTCGTCCAGGTCGTCCACGCCGCCGGCTATGGGGTACGGCGGGACGGAGACGCGCGGCATCACCACCCAGCTGTGGTCAGAGTACAAGCTGGCCGTCAGACTCGGCAGCCCCGAGTTGTTGACGACGGGGAAACCGCAGAGCCTCTCGATCTGCTGCCAGCGGTGCAGACGTTCCCTCAGGCACGCCGTTACCTCGGACAAGGACTTTCTGAAGAAAAAAAACATGTCAAAACGAGCCTTTTAACTTTATATGACCAAACTAAAAAAAAAAAAA
>NW_017828413.1:0-324 GCF_001891065.2 Hippocampus comes
TGAAATTTGGTTGGGCCAGCATCAGTAAACTTGAGTCGCGTGGTGGCCACGGGCCATCGGGCCACTGTTAGTGTCGCACCCTGAATTTGGGTAATGGGCCGCTGTGACCGGGGCTTTTCCATGCAAAAGCTGTCCCGCCTCTGTTACAATCAACCTCCGAAAGCAGGAAACGACGGCTTTGATGTCAATCCTCCCGTCCGTGTCGGTGACGTTGACGCAGAGTGGGGGAAACGGACGACTTTTGCAGCCGGCATGAAAACGCCGCCAGTAAACGGGTTACCGTATTGCCGCGTACCTACGACCACAGGCAGCACCTTCATGGCC
>NW_017828414.1:0-310 GCF_001891065.2 Hippocampus comes
ACACACACACACACACACACACACACAAACCTAAGCCAGAGTAAAAAAAATAAAAGACAGGAATGAGCAGAAATGACAAAACCTGCTTCCTGGGCTGGGCTGTACATTTTCCAAATATTTTCCAAGTGGAGTCAAGGAACTCAAATGATTTGTCTGTGACATCTTTCACACTTGCTAGCAACCTCCCAACTGAGGCTTAAAGATGTATAAAAAGCGTTTAGACGTCAAATGAGGTTGTTTGGGCTTCCAATTAATAATGAATAAGTAGTTTTGAAATCAGAGGCCCCACAAAAACAAAACAAAAAAAAAA
>NW_017828415.1:0-324 GCF_001891065.2 Hippocampus comes
GAAGAATATCGTTGAGGTCAATCATACCGTGACAATACAATGAATGAGAGCGCACATTTTATTAGGAACCACTCGGTATGGGATGAACAATGGCCTTTTAATGGAACCTCTAAAGTCGGAACAAATTGGGCATATTCTAGGAAAACCTTTCATGTGAAGGCAACCCGTCCATGATGTAACAAACATGCGCGCAAAGCGCGACATCGAGTGACGGTCACAAAAGAAAAACAAAACGGCATCACATGGCTCATTTTATCATCTCCTATCGCCATAGTAGAGGGGCGGGAGGAGATATAAATTTTGGGGATGTGAGCATTCACACTG
>NW_017828416.1:0-324 GCF_001891065.2 Hippocampus comes
GCAAGCATTTCAAATGTGGATCAGCAGGTTGCTGAGCCGAAGGATGTTCGTGACGTCATTGTGCGCCGTGCGTTGCGTAACGACCGCGGCCCCCGCAGCACCCTCCCTCCTTTCTCCTTCAAACAGCGGCCCGCGCAAGCACGCTCTCGCGCACGCCCCCGCCGCCTACCTGAACACCTCGCGGGGTTGCCCCCCCTCCGGGGAGGGCTCCCTGAAGAAGGGGACGACGCGGGAAAGGCTGGCCCTCCGCCGCGACGCGGCGAAGCCGCCACCGGCCTTGTCCGGTCCTCCTCCGCCGCCTCCCGGTCCGGCTCCCGGTCCTCC
>NW_017828417.1:0-324 GCF_001891065.2 Hippocampus comes
GGACAGTCGGGCACTTATTGCTTCCTTGAAACCTATTGCTTCGTTCCTCGCTATCCATCGGTGTCGGTTCTGAACCTCTGATGCTTTCCGAGCGGTTCAGGTTGGACCCCGCGCCCCCCTGCTGAATATTCTCCTCTGAAGTGACCGCGCAGGAATAAAAAGTCAGTGAGAAGGGGGAGGGCCGTGACAAAGGAACCTGCAGCATGGCGCGTTAGCATGCTGTGCGTCGCTGGCAAGCGCATCCGCGCAAAAATGTGTTTGATGCGCATCCCATTGATGCTTTTGTATTCCTGATCCCCCCCCCCCCCCCCCCCCCCCCCCCCC
>NW_017828418.1:0-325 GCF_001891065.2 Hippocampus comes
AAAAAAAAGTATCCAATTGAACAGCAAAAAAGAAAGGGAATGGATTACTTTAGGATTTCAAACTTAATGACCTCAGTGGAATTTTAATATAACTGGTACTGTAGATATGCGATTACCCAACATTAGTTGGAGGATGTTCAGTGGGCCACTTTGTAGTTGTCCGTGACCATGGATTTTACTTAATCTACTCAGGCAAGGTTATGCAATGACGCACCAATGAAGTTGTGACTTGTTTCAATGCCTTTTCATTTCATCACATATGGAATAATTGTTGCTATAAACAGTCAAATGATGTTTGGGAGAGGAAAATTCTCTCATTTTAAAA
>NW_017828419.1:0-325 GCF_001891065.2 Hippocampus comes
AAAAAAGTGACTCGCAGAAGCTGTTTATCCCTCAACATCCAGATTTCAACCAGACTCCAACCACCACGGAGTGGGAACTAAAACCACATTATTACATGAGTGAATCCCTCAACAGTGACATATTGTCACATTTAATTGTGCAGAATGACCAACAAGTTTGGTGTCTTTTCAGCGGTCCTGTTTGGTGTGTTTCCCAAAATCAAATTATGCTGTCGTTTAAGCTCCGAGTCATGTGGGGATCAGGCTTGGTTTAATCCTCCAGAGAGAGAAAGAGCGTGCGGCTGCATTTGTGTGAGAGAGAGAGGGAGAGAGCGAGAGAGAGAGA
>NW_017828420.1:0-325 GCF_001891065.2 Hippocampus comes
CAAGTGGTTGCACGAAATAAAATCCTCTGGATCCAGACACATGGATGTACAAGCAGGTGTGTAGTCTACTTAAAAAAAAATGTATCTGGACCCAAAATGTTGATTAGAATAAAGAATAAAATAAAATTGGGTGTATGTGTCGGTATTTTCTTATTGGATCAATTCTAATAAATATCAAGAAATAATTATGAAAATGTACTGTTTCCGTGTTTCCTGAAAAAGCACATTTTTTTTCTAACTTGGTTATCCATTTGCATTGCACACATGTACTGATGCATTTCAATAGAAATAAATACAATTATTGAATCTCGCGCGCGCGTGTGTG
>NW_017828421.1:0-325 GCF_001891065.2 Hippocampus comes
AAACGCACCTGATTCAAACGATCAAAATCGTTATCAGGCTTCTGCAGAGCTCGCCGATAAGTCGAGTCAGTCACCACAGCAAATATTTGTTTACCAAAAACAGTGTGCATACTATAAGATAGCAGTTACTGCCAACCACGCTGCCTCTTAATCTTTGTAAGGCAAGGCAGCTTTATTTAAATGTTAGCGCATTTCATACACCGGGTAACTCAATGTGCTTCACACACAGTAGTTAGAAAACCACATTTAAAGGAAACATTCAAGGGTGAAATATAACATTTGAAAGTAAGCAGCAGCTCCTCTACTTTTTGTTCATCTACTTTCT
>NW_017828422.1:0-325 GCF_001891065.2 Hippocampus comes
GTACTTTTTTTTCCTCTCTATAAATAATACTTAGCAACACGCTCACCTGATCATCTGACACTTCCACACAACGGATTGAAAAAGGTGGCTTGAGGTAGGCAAAACCTAAGAGAGGAGGTCTTGAGCAGCTGGTAACAAACTACACAAGAGCAAAAATGAGTTCAAGGAGGCACGTCGTGATACAAATGAAAAAGACCGGAAATGAGCATACCTTGAGGAACATTGCCCTCTCCTCAGCTGTGAAATCACTGGACAAAATGTCCCATAGCCAGATGATGACACGATGGCTGCTATGAAAACCTCCATAGTAGACCGTGTGCTTCCT
>NW_017828423.1:0-325 GCF_001891065.2 Hippocampus comes
CGAAAATGCCTCCTTTCATACGGTGACAAAAACAGGGTGTTTTTGTCTGACAACAAATGTGTTTGGGGAAGATGGTCTAACTGAGGAAGCAATTTGTAAATAAACGGGACGATGCCAATTACATTTTGTTCCGGCGCGAAACAGCTCCCTTATATTTTCGTGGCACAGAAGCAGATGGGAGTCGAGTGATGTGTTTTGACGTACCGAGCTTGCCAAAGAGCTCCACTCCCAGGGCGGCGTAGATGAAGAAAAGCAGCATGAAGAGGAGACCAAGATTTCCCACCTGCAGGTAAAAGAGATGTTAGTTCCCTTTCCAACAATGGGA
>NW_017828425.1:0-313 GCF_001891065.2 Hippocampus comes
CTCACTTTGCTTATTGTATTGCCATCGCTCGGCACTCAAATCCCTATTTCCCCGTGGCGGCGATGGCCTCACCGTAATGAAGTCTCCCGCCTGGCAGTCGATGTCGACGCTGTCGTACTCGAGGCTGATGACCTCGTTGGGCTCAGCCATGAAGAAGGCGGCGCAGCTGAGTTGGGGATACTCAGCCACGAAGGTGAAGCGACCTTCAACCGCAACCATGTCCATACAACCTGAGGTACATTTGTTTCTTTGAAGCCTCTACGTTATTTATGATGCACTATATTAAACACACACACACACACACACACACACA
>NW_017828426.1:0-325 GCF_001891065.2 Hippocampus comes
GCTAGCCAACACACCACCGCTAATGTTAAAGGATAAATATACACTACAATTCAGGCATGACCAATCAATCCATGTTTAATGCAGCATAAATCGATTAGTCATGCCTGGACAATGAGGAAAAAGGAGGACATAATAGAAAAGCAACTGTTGTTGTCATAACGTCTTGGACACACATGAGTGCAGCCCATCATAGCCCACATATCAAAATTAAAATATAAAAAATGGAGGGTTATGTTGTACGGAAAACGTTTTTAATTTGCAGCTCAAGATATATCATGAATTAAGTGTGCCAAATATCCTTTCAGTAACATTTTCCACGATCCGT
>NW_017828427.1:0-325 GCF_001891065.2 Hippocampus comes
ACATAAAGAGATGTTTTTGATAAACAGGCAAAAGATTGTTTGCCGAGTTCCTTAATTTTAAAAATCTACAATTTAAAGTAAAAAAATATTAAATTAATCAATTTAAATTTACACACTAAAATCTACTAATAAAATCATTTTAACAAAAAAAAGGTTGTTTTATTTTTTAACAAACTAATATAGCTGAATATTAATAAAAATTAGTTTTAGATATGAATTAGCTAAAACGCTTTATTAGCATGGCTGCTTATAAGCCTAGTTTTATATAAATAAAAAAAATTAATAATTGCAACTTACTTATATTAGAAAAAGAAGCTTTTCCCTC
>NW_017828428.1:0-325 GCF_001891065.2 Hippocampus comes
ACAGGAAATTGGCCCTTACTTTCCCTGGTCAGGGGTTCTCTGCAGCATGAAAGACACTTTCAGCAAGGTGTCGTGATCCTTGAGTTGTGATAGCACCTCCAGCAAGAGAACAATGGATCGGTTCATATGAGATGCAAAGCTTCCTGGGCGATCAATTTCATCTACTGGAATACGCCAGATGCCCTGGGGGTGGAAAGGAAATTGAAACAAGGAGCAGAAAGAGCAGTCATTTGTGACTGCTTTACAAAAAAAACAAACATTTTATATGACAAACTACAGCTTTATTTGAAAACACAGTGGACATAAACAAAGAGAAATGGTGTTT
>NW_017828429.1:0-325 GCF_001891065.2 Hippocampus comes
TTTTTTTTTTTTTTTACATTTTTTAACTAACATATTAACATTTGATTGTAAAAATATTTTATGGTGAGTTCGAGAAAAAATGCATCAATTGAGCTTGAAAAAAAAACATGTCAACATACATTTTGGTAGCGAGTGATTGCGGTTTTCGGACATGAGGCGACGTTTCATTTGCCTTCGTGACGCGTTTAGACTGTCCGTGTCATCACCAATCCATGGCAACCGAGGAGGGACATCTTCCACTGCGGTCAGCGACCAAAGAACCATTTGAACCCGTGTCATCAAAGAAACCGCGGGAGCCAACAAAGTTGCGGACATCTAAAACGAA
>NW_017828430.1:0-325 GCF_001891065.2 Hippocampus comes
CAGGATTCCGTCAAGCACCAACCACTCCGAGCTTTTGTTAAATCGCTAGCCAGTTGCAACCATTTGTAACAGACAGAAGGACAATGCTCAACCTAAATTGTCCTTTTGTTGTCAACCGTGTGTCATCGGAGTGAGGTGGCGAACTTGGATGACTCTTTGTGGAAACCCAAATCACTGGTCAGAGCTCCATCCAACTCAACTTTATTTCCACTGAACCACACTTTAGTTGGAGTCGGTGGTTGTGTAAGATGCATTTTATTGTCATTACCTTTGAAACGCCTACGTTACCTACAACCCATCATGACTCTTCTTCTGGTTTTGTTTG
>NW_017828431.1:0-325 GCF_001891065.2 Hippocampus comes
CCCGTATAAAACAGGTGTTTGTTCCGTAAATTGACCAATACTTTATCTGATTCAATAATAATTGAATCAGATAAAGGCCTAAGTGAACTGGCCTAAGTGAACTTCCTTTCACATATGTGCTTAATGTAATTAAGAGCTCAGTTGAGGTGTTATTTATGGTTTATATTTTTTGCAACAGGACGGTAAGGCAGTGGTAGTTCCAAAAATGTTAGGATCAGTAAATTGTCCATCCTTTCATCTTTGTTATGCACAGGCATCTATTGGAGCAATAAACGCAAGCTTCTTTGCACGAGAGCAGCTGGTAGATGAAATAACCGTTTGCACA
>NW_017828432.1:0-325 GCF_001891065.2 Hippocampus comes
ATTAATATTGCGTTTGTGGAATATGATTTAAGCAGGAAAATCCAGCCGTTATTGTCCATCGCGGGGGGCGGCCATTTTGACTGAAAATGACATCACAGTTGCTCAGGGCTGAGGTAAAGACCAATCATGGCCCAGCTTCAGAGAAGAGATGAGCCATGATTGGTCAAGTAATATTTTGTCCTCCATAATTATGACACTACTGTCTTGAATGTTGGCCAAGATAGTGATACTTGTTGTAAAAAGCCTGTAAACAAGTGCTTGAAAATGACAATATTTGTATTTGTAAGTTGGGAGTTACGTTCTCAATAGTTTGTAGTATCAAACA
>NW_017828433.1:0-325 GCF_001891065.2 Hippocampus comes
ATTCAACGATTAAAAAATATTATGGTCTGTATCCGGAATTATTTCCTAATGAAATGGAATCAGGTTATATGTTGAATGGAAAGACCAGAATATCTAAAAAGTTAGGTATTCAAATGCGAAAGATAAAAGTATCAGGCATCAGTTATAGAATACGGCCAAGTTTCATACTGCCCTATTTCAGAGCAAAAACCAATGAGGTCTCAGCAGGTTTATTTTTACTAAAATTTGGTGTTCCCTTTTGGGCTTTATCCCATGTATTTGGCAAAAATGCCATGTGGTGGTATCGACTATATCTAAGTTTTCATTCCTACAGTATAGTAGGGAC
>NW_017828434.1:0-325 GCF_001891065.2 Hippocampus comes
ATTGCTTTGATTTCAAAATATTTTAATAAAATGTATGACAGTTTCAATATTTTCCTTCATCTTTGTTGTTGAATGCAAACTAAGTAGCGAGGAAAAAAAATAAACCAATCCGACGAAAATACTAAATTGTGCAATTAAAAAAAATGGAAGAAGCAAAGGTGAAGCTCGAGGAGGAGCAAATGGCGGCTGGTTGAAAACGAAGGAAAGGGAGGAAGAGGACGCAGGGGAAAACACTGGAGTGATGAAGAGGTGGAGGTGGGAGTCCTTATCGGAAAAAAGCAGACACCTTTATCTGCCTGCCCCCCAGTCACACACACACACACAC
>NW_017828435.1:0-325 GCF_001891065.2 Hippocampus comes
CTGATCAGCGAGTCCCTGGGACTCGCTGGCGGTAAGCTGTAAAATTATCACTGGGAAATAACCCCCCCCCGCCCAGAACCTATTTCTTTGCTTCTGTTGTCGTTACAACATCAATTGGTGTCAAAGTAGGGCTGGGCAAGATGACTGAAAAGTATTTCGTATTGGTCAATATCTATTTATATTGATTTTTTTTTAACTATTGAAAATAAGAACAAAGAGAAGAAAGGCTGAATTTGAGTCATTTTATTTTAACATACAATATTTAATCTTGAATAAGAAGTCAATGCAACCATGAAAAAGTAAAATAATCTGGTCAATATAAAGA
>NW_017828437.1:0-325 GCF_001891065.2 Hippocampus comes
AGAGCTGGGGAAGAAAATAATATTTAACCACCCCCGAAATCTTTAAAAAAATAACAATAATAAAAAAATAAACATTCAAGATACATTTTCCAATTAAAAATGAGGACAGAGCAAACCCCCGAAAATTATGAAAACATGTTTTAAAATGTTCTTTTTTTTTTTTTTTTTTAAATCAGAAAATTTGTGGAATCTCCTTATATTTGTATATTCTAGATCCATTTACAAATGATGACATATTGTACACACCTTAGCGCAATGGATGTCGTGAGCGAATAATTTTAGAATCGATGATTCCATCGATTCATCGAATAAAACACTGGTCAAC
>NW_017828438.1:0-325 GCF_001891065.2 Hippocampus comes
AAAAAATATATTTTTTAAAATATGTAGTTTTGCCCTGCCCATATGCAATCACCAGATTTCAAGTTGTGAAATGTGTCTGGATTTTCAAAAAGTAGTTCTCCTACGCACCTGCTGCCACTCTCGCTGTCGAGAAACACCACTTTGAGATGCTACGCTAGCTAACGGAAAACGCTTTGTCACTCCCAGCTGAAGTTTAACTGGCACATAAATCACAAGAGAATCAAACATTGTCAATTGAAGCACCAACGCTTTCAAACAAATCATCGATTTGTGTCGAGCGATACGCTGCTAGCTTAAAGCTAACATCAAGAGACTAAGTTCTGTA
>NW_017828439.1:0-325 GCF_001891065.2 Hippocampus comes
CCACAACGTTCTTTTTATCCTCCACCAGCGATTACGTTCTTCTCCCACCCCTCGCCCCCTTCTCCTTTCCCTCTTGCTGCGAACGCTTGCGTCAAAGCCATATCGAGTGTGTCACTGGCCCCAGGAGCCCGTCGCGCTAAGCGTGTGTACCGTAGTTTCACGATAGATTCCTTCAACAGACTGAACGTCGACTCTGGGGGATGATTGAGTGGCTCTTGACGCGTGTCACCATACGAACTAATGAAGGCCGATTTTAGGCACCGAGAGCGAAATTGTATTTATGGTCATAAACATGCGTGTATTTCGTTGGCGTTTTGAGGGGCCG
>NW_017828440.1:0-325 GCF_001891065.2 Hippocampus comes
AGTAGTCAAACTCTGTACTTAAGTAGACATACAGATAATGTAATGGAAAAAATCTACTTAGGTGGTAAAGTAATATAAAATTAAAAAAAATCTATCACTTAACACATATCTATTTTGACACTTGCGTGGGGAGGGGGGACCTCTGCCTTGTGTATGAAATGTGCTGTAAAGCTGCCTCACTTATATTAACTGAAATAATCTACAAAAAAAAGTGGGACCAAAATTCTGCTGCAGAGCTTTGCAATGCTTGTTTTTCCACATAAACTAAAGTTGCAGACTCACACACTCTGTTTAGAAATATTTTGACATGATGGTGGCCAGCCAG
>NW_017828441.1:0-325 GCF_001891065.2 Hippocampus comes
CACAGTTTTGCAGTTAAAAAAAACACATTTAGAAAAGGTGAAGCTATGCTAGGCTAAATGGCTCATTGCAGACGGAAGCAAAAGTGTTGTTTGCTGGTGACAGTCACGACAAGCAGGTGCACACAACGGTAACTTAGACGATTTACGCTTGACTTCTTCTAACGACTCTTGTTTTATCTCTGTTTTGTTGCCCTGGAAATAAGCATGTGTCACATCTTCCATCGGAAGTATCCTGGTCTGGCTACTCCGCAAGGGCACGCCCTCCCTCTAACTCAACACAATAGAAACACGTTCCTTTAAAGAAACATGTTGAGTGATTTTTTTT
>NW_017828442.1:0-325 GCF_001891065.2 Hippocampus comes
GTGACAAAATGGATGAACACTGTGGGACCAACTGTCACGGCATGCAAGGTTGGAGACGCGCTAGAGTTCGATAGCGTGCAGAGATCTTGCATAGTGTGATGGATACGAGAAGATAACTTACGTATGGGTGGCGGGGAACGCTCGACTGAGCGGTTCAGCTGACAGGAAGAGGGCACCAACACTTCCTGTACACTGCGGAGGAAGGGGGGGTAAATTATTGGCATCTGCATGTCACCATGGCAACAGTACACAAGGGAAGCTGAAGCCTGTTTCAGTATTGCTGACATTTGGCCGAGGGGCGCAGTCCACTACATCCTGGTCTGGA
>NW_017828443.1:0-325 GCF_001891065.2 Hippocampus comes
CATGCTGGCGTCCTCGTTCAATTGGCCGCGAACGGACCATTTAGCCTGTCAACCTTTCTGAGCCAGGGCCCAAACAGGTCGATATCTTCTTCATAGATGGCCCGCACTTTTCTGCGCGTAGCCGGAGCAACCTCACGGACCTGAAGGCGGTCTTTGGATGTATTTGTCCGCTTCAGTTTCGGCACAACAGCACCTTTTTTTTCAACCCACGCCGCAAGTGACTTCAAATCGCGAATATTAAATACTGCGCCATGGCTGCCCGGGTCGTTCCCCAGCCAATATGACAGCAGCTCGCTATGACGTTTGATGTCCTTGGATGCCAGAC
>NW_017828444.1:0-325 GCF_001891065.2 Hippocampus comes
CCAATTAATTTTGTAAGTGGAGGTACCACTGTACAGAGAAAATGTTTTTGCTGCAGGGGTTTAGGACTCATAATTGTGCAGGGGTTACTGTAACCTTCACAGGGTGGTCCTGTCCCATCGACAAGCACTAAAAGCTAGCAGAGTCTGGTCATGCAGAAACAATGGCAAACAAAACCGGTGCAGGAAATCAGACGGACATAGTGAGAGAAAGCTGCATCATGTGGAACATATGAAATTTCAAAGACTAACTCTATCTGAACCTTTGACCAGACGGTTAATTGCCTGACATAAACAGGCTTCACTGACCACATTTACAGACAGTCAA
>NW_017828445.1:0-325 GCF_001891065.2 Hippocampus comes
CCCCCCCACAAGTCACTGCGATAAAGATCAAATTCAATTCCATGTGCGAAGGGACTTTTTATTCATTGATGTCTGCTTGGATAAAATATGTTCTCTATTGTTAGTATTGCCAACACACATCCTTGCTCTTTCCAAGGGCCACTATTTTGCCTTCTGTTTCTTGCTCAAATGCCCTTATCCATTTGATACCATGCAGTCTAGCTATCATCAACCCTTCAAGGTCAAGTGTTTGACAAGGAATGTGTTTTCTTTACGTCCTCTTATAGTAGTAATGGTAATTAATTAGCTGCTACACTTACATACTATACATACACGCATATATATA
>NW_017828446.1:0-325 GCF_001891065.2 Hippocampus comes
ATACAAAACAACACTCGTTCGTGGGCAGAACAGCTCATTTTCCTTACTGTTGAGCCTCCTTGCCTTCAAGCCCAAACAGTGGATTTGGGGCTACCGCATAGCTAAGCATATGTTTACATTGGGTGCACAAGTTTTAGAGGTGTTAGTATTATGGAGGTAAATTGCTTGTGGCGCGGTGAGTAAATCTCTTTGTCATGCAAGTAGATTTGAATCCAGTGCAGGACTCTGCCCACAGTCGAGTTTTTTTTTCCTTCATAACTCTCTTGGCGCCGTTAGCATTATTTCTCTCCGTCACACACAAACACACACACACACACACACACAC
>NW_017828447.1:0-325 GCF_001891065.2 Hippocampus comes
CTGATTTAAAGATCAAAATAGCAGCAGCTAATACCTGCCCGATAATCTTTTTATCTGGCGAAACTGGGGACAGATCGTCTTTAGCACCAATTAAAAACAAAATAAGAAAGGCGCAAAGAATATATTGGAGATTGCTAAAACTGTTAAAAGGAGTCCATAAAACGATGGAAAAGATGGCACCAGCGAAAATACCGATCCCACCTAGAGAGGGCGTACTTATAGTATGTGAACTTCGTTCTCCTGGAACGTCACAAAGATTTTTTTCACGAGCTACGCTAATAATAGGTGGAATAGCGAAATAGGTTAGCGTAAACGCCGTTAGGAA
>NW_017828449.1:0-325 GCF_001891065.2 Hippocampus comes
CTCGTCCACGAAAATCAACCTGTATTCTCCAACCGCCCCCACGTGCAAGAGGTCGCGGACAACATCCGCCGGGGACGATATGTTCTTAGTCGACAGCTCCTCCCAGGTGGAGTCCTGTTCGCTCACGACCTTGAGTAACACTACTTGCAAAACCTGTCCTTGATCTCGCCTTCGGCGTCAATGGGGAAACCCTGACCCCAAGACGGGGTGCGGGTGAGTTCTTGCAACACAGCAGCCAGGGTTTCTTCCTTATATTCCTTCTGTGCGATCGCCAGTACTTCGTCGTGTATCGTCAGGCATACCCGGATTCCTCTGTCTTCAATCC
>NW_017828450.1:0-325 GCF_001891065.2 Hippocampus comes
TATTATTATTATTATTATTATTATTATCAAGCAAACAATTCACAAAACAGCACAGCTCACATTTAGATATAATTTCAAATTGAATGCGTAGTTCTATTAAACGACTACAATTTGAAATTAAGTTGCTTTGTGAAGTTGCTCTGTCGGGCTCTCGTGAAAGAAGATATAAATGTAGACAGACGTAAGTTAACTGTTTATTTCACTGAGAAGAATTACTCGCAGACAAATTATTTTTGTGATCGTTTCAATTTTGGCCTTGAATGTTTCTCTTCGGAAATCAACACATGTAACGAGTCATTTTCCATTTTTTGACATTCGATTAATA
>NW_017828452.1:0-325 GCF_001891065.2 Hippocampus comes
TTGTGAGGATAAAGCGGATCGGAAAACGGATGGATTGTAGTGTGGAGTGTCACATAATGTAAGAGAGACATCATTGGAGAACACAAATCATAGTTGATCTGTCAAAAGCTGTCGGGAGAGAACTCGTACCTAAACCAATGAAAACATAACAACATTGATGGAAGTGATAAATAGACAATTAATGTGATTGAATCTCACTTTGAGCTGCAGAATAAGTTCCAGCTGGGAAAAGCAGGTACTGGGCGTGGCGTCCGGCTCTTTGCCCCTTTCTTGTGGAGACCACTTGAGCATCAGCCGCAGCCACCTCTCCAGCTTCTCCGCTAAA
>NW_017828453.1:0-325 GCF_001891065.2 Hippocampus comes
TTTCAAACAGATGGACTGGGTCAGTGGTTTTAAACCTATTTCAGTACCGCCATCAAGACCAACTATAGTAGCATACTAGCCCGAAGTGTATATTTAAAAAAAAATAATAATAAAAAATCTCCAATTTTGTTCCTATTTCACACTGCTGTAAGCCACTGTAGCATTAGGCACAGTGAAGGAATAATGATGTATTTTAGTTATCATACATTTGTATATTAAGAGTGAAGAATTGCTTATGCTTGCAACGAAGAATACTTCTGCTCTTTGGAAAGATATGCTCATACTTACCTAATAAAGAATGCTTTGTGCACTGTGTGACAGTTAG
>NW_017828456.1:0-326 GCF_001891065.2 Hippocampus comes
AAAAAAAAAAATGTTCAATGGCCCTTGTCGAAGGAGATGGATTTGACGTTGAACGCGGATCGTCCGTATGTCTCTCGTTCTGTCGTGCGGTGACACGGAGCAAGGAGGAATCGCTCAGTCAGCTTCCCCACCATTATCCTGCGATTAGATGCTTCATGTTGCACGAGGCAAGAGCGAGGAAGGAAGATGGGCGTTGGGGGTCTGGTGTGGGGCCGAGGTGGGAATGTACAGCTTCCTCATGCACTTTACAGTTTGGAATGGAATGGCAGCGTTGGCGGGGGGGTTGGGGTGCAGACACACTCCGCTCTTTTTTTTTTTTTTTTTTT
>NW_017828457.1:0-326 GCF_001891065.2 Hippocampus comes
AAAAAAAAAACACGCTCACACAAAATGTCAAAGTCAAGCTTGCCAATGTTTCACCATTGTTCTTCCATGTTTTAGCAAAAGTCATGCGGGTTTCCTCCAGTTAGGGTGGGCGTCCGCTTTAATTTCAAGCCAAAGCAATTGAAGTCTGCGGACAGATGGGAGTAGCGGGAACAGGGACGATCAATAAATGTGTAGGAATGCTCAATCTTATTGGCTTGAATAAGAGTAAAATAATGCGGTCGGGGGCGGCACGGTGGTTAACGGCATGTCCGCCTCACAGTACAGTGGACCAGGGTTCAAATCCGGGCTTCGGTGTTTGCATGTTC
>NW_017828458.1:0-326 GCF_001891065.2 Hippocampus comes
CCAACAAATGGATTTTTTTGGGTGTCGTCGATCCCGCCATTCTTAACATTCTGTGATTTGTATGAATACGGTTTGCATGTTGCTGCTGAGCATAAGAGACGGAAAAGATTTCTTTACTCTTCCGATGAATATTTTGAATCGTCCCCCGGGCCAGGTATGAACAAAAAAAAATCTCAAGTTCAATTCATTGCTGCTCTCGGCGAACTTTGATTGTCTTAGCAAATTTTCTTGGGTAGAACGCGTTTCTCTGAACCCCCCCCCCCCCAAATCTTTTCTTCTGCTTTTCTCACACTCGTCGTCTTTTCCTTTCGTCCTCCCCACCAAAA
>NW_017828459.1:0-326 GCF_001891065.2 Hippocampus comes
AAATCCGAAGTTGAATCTAAGTTAAATATTTTAGTAAAAGGGCAAACCAATAATTCGAAACAACTTCAAGCTATTCGAAATGATTTGCAGAGAGGCTTCATTGGACTAGCCTTAAGAAATCAGGAATTAGTCGAACTAAATAAGGAATTAACACAACAATTAGGCATTGTTGTTACGGAACTAAATCAAATCAAATCAAACAAGAACGCCAAGAAAAGGAAATTCGAAAGCAAGCTCGTATGAACCGCAAACGTTTACCCAAACGCGACCCAATGACTGCGAAAATTTATAAAAAATTGCTGAAAGCTGCAGAAGGTCCTGCTTAT
>NW_017828461.1:0-326 GCF_001891065.2 Hippocampus comes
AAAGGGCGCACGATCCCCATTCTTTGAAAAAGTATCGTTCGCCAATCAGCGAGTTTAAGAGGAGCTCCGACGAGCTTTGAGGAGCTTCTTATTAGCACGCGCATGCATACGAGTAAAGCTCCGAGTATGCATTGGACATATTTCCTAAAAAGGAAATACTCCGCATGCAGCCTCGACAGGTCCATAGCGCCAAAACTGTGTATTTCAGGATTTGGTAGATATCTCGAGAGAGGTGGAATTGGCAAGAAATACATTGCATTCCATGCGAGTATCCTGGTTGTTCCAACCAGGTCCTTGCCAACCGGGCACTAATAAGTGCCCGGTGC
>NW_017828462.1:0-326 GCF_001891065.2 Hippocampus comes
AACTGGAAAAAACGAACGAAATAATAAAAACTGCTGACAAGAAAGAATTGGGTTAAAAAAGTTCGTATCCGTTTAAAACCTCTGATCTAATAAGAAACAAACTTCAAGGGGTTATGACCTATTGTTTTCTGACCGGCAGAAATTTACTACCTTAAGACCTAAAACTTTCCAATAAGTTGAAAATAAGCAAAATACAACTTGATAAAGGTGCTAGGCATATAGTGGTTTACGGATTGGCCATTGCAATCTTGATTTTTGGGCTCAAATGGCTGCAATGGAACTTTTTGATAGTTGATAATGCCATCGATATATATGTTGGTTGTATT
>NW_017828463.1:0-326 GCF_001891065.2 Hippocampus comes
AATAGAAATACCCGATTGAAAAACTGTTTTTATATCATTTATGGCACTTCATTTTTTTCGGGTTTTTAAACACACTTGATATCGATGGGGCGCAAGACCACTGGATAGTAAATAAACACTGTATAAACAATTTAACTGTGCACCGATTCCTCGGTATTCAAGATAGACGTTTTTTTTTGGGGGGGGGGGGTTCGAAACAAACTTATCATCTGGCAATATACGGTAATCAAAATTCCAAGCTTTTCAAGATATGAGCTGTGGTTTGTTGACTTTTTTTTCCCCCTTTGCTTCGTCGGGAGATGTTAAGGATGTTTCCTTTTGTCCTT
>NW_017828464.1:0-326 GCF_001891065.2 Hippocampus comes
GACAGGGGCAAATATTTAAGTGGCTTACGGAGGTTGCTGAAAGTCAGACGTATCCATCCAACATATTTGTCCTCATGAGGGTCACTGGCGAGCTGGTGCCGGCAGGTGAGCTGATGCTCACAAGTGCAAGTGGACCGAAACACCAAAAACAACATTCAATTTCGCTCTGCTGTCTAAACCTGCTACATGTTTTCCATCACTCACCCTGGAGAGGAGGAGAGGAGAAGGAAGGGGGCGTGAGCTTGGCAGCTTCAGTGGAGTTTGCATGCGCACATTCCGCCCTCACGTAAGTGCATGTGAGCGCACGAAGTGTATATACAAGAGAT
>NW_017828465.1:0-326 GCF_001891065.2 Hippocampus comes
TTTTTTTCTACACCACTTACTCTGTCCCAAGGAAGCTGCACGGAGCCCAACGTAGATGACTTGGGTGAGAGGCTCGATACTGTATACCCTGCACTGATCACCACTCAACCATTCACATCCATATTCACTTCTCAGCACAACTGAGTGTTCAATTAACCAATGGCATTCTGCTCATTTTCCATCGAATACCACAAAATCTTCTAATCCAGGGTTAAGCAATTAAAATGCTGGAGGGGGCCACTTTTTGGTACACGTCACTCGATGTCGTGCTTCATGCACATGCGTGTCACATCATGGACGGGTTGCATTCACATTTGAGGTCGCAT
>NW_017828466.1:0-326 GCF_001891065.2 Hippocampus comes
ACATCTGAAGTTCTTCTTCATCTTTCTCGCAAAAGTCTGACAGGTTCATGCTGCTATTTGGAGCTGTTCATAATTCCCTTTGACGAAAGTCTTGGTTCCAGCTGACGAAAAACAGCCCCAAAGCTTGAAGCTGTCAACATTCTGCGTCACTGCAGGTATGGTGTTCGTTCGGTGGCCGCATGTGTATCTCTCCAACAAAAGACGATTTAATATGTATCACAATACGATTCAAGGTAGGGTCATTTTAAAGCGGTACGATTCAATTCAGTGGGATTGCGATTCAATATTGTGCATCTTCATTCAAGAAGGTATGAATCCAAGATGCG
>NW_017828467.1:0-326 GCF_001891065.2 Hippocampus comes
ACTCACGGACAAAACAGATGTTTTCAGGGAGAGAGCGAGGAGTCAATGGTGGTTCGTAACTACAAGATGAGCGATCAAACAGGAAAATGAGAGGGAAGTCTGTCCGCCGGCCATCTATTTCCTGCACATATGAGACATGATGCATCATCACACAGTGTCATTGACAATTATACCGTGAGAGCATGCTGTTTTATGAGATGTGCTCGTTACGGTGTAATCGATGGCGCACTGCGTGGCCAACCCGTGAGGCTCCAAGGCTAAACCGGCCTCAAGCAGCAACTCCTGCTTGGCTGCGGGGATGCTTGTGTCCTCCTCGATTCTCTTTT
>NW_017828468.1:0-326 GCF_001891065.2 Hippocampus comes
TCTAAATCCATTCCTCCAGCAGCGGCCAGCAGAATGTGCCGAGGTTACGCATGCGCACACACACGATGCCGGCGGTAATGAGAGCTTACCTGCTCTTCTGGCAGGCGCAGCAGAGCCAGGCTTTGTCGGGCTTGCTGTAGAGCCTGCAGGCCTTGCACACGTTGTACAGGCAGTCGCGACACTGCCGCTTGGGGTTGAGCAGGAAGCTGAAGGGCGCGCAGCAGCGGATGCAGCAGCGCTGGTTGAAGTAGCGCTGGCGTGACAGCAGCAGGCAGCGACTGCCCTCCTCATCCAGCGCCTGCTTCAGCTCGCTGGCGCGGCGGGGG
>NW_017828469.1:0-326 GCF_001891065.2 Hippocampus comes
AAAAAGTTTGAACAACAAAGAAATTGTGTTGGTTCATGAACGCAACCAATTCATGCCACTGACGTACTTTTCAGTGAGTAGCCGTGGAGGAGGGTCTCACTCTGTGAAATTTTGTTTGTAAACCGCTGCGTATGAGGTATATGTGCCTTTAAGAGGCGTGGCCTACTGAGTGATGATTTATTGAGCATCCCCTGGAAGCTCAAAAAGTTTTATGTATGCCCTGTATTGGAACTGGACAGTTTGGTTCAATTCCATTTGAGTAGATTAAGATGCATACTCTATAGCACAGGGGTCAAACTCAAGACCCGGGGGCCAGATCCGGCCCG
>NW_017828470.1:0-326 GCF_001891065.2 Hippocampus comes
ATTAAATAAGTGGTTAGTTGGCTTATGGTGAATACAATTGTAAAAATATTCATTTTGTCACATAATTGGATGATGAATTCTAATGAAGTAATGCATTTTCAAAACAACATGAATATTATTTTACTCTTAAAAGATACTATTTTGCACATACATGTTACTGCTCTAATTATAAGGTCGGCCTCCTTAAGATCTGTCTGTCTTTAGCGATGACATAAAACAGCCAAAATAAATCCTACCTGTTTGAAGGGTGGCTCCATATCGACATGATCTGACAGGGCATACGCAGCCGTTACAAATGTGGCAGTGGCCTCGAGCCCCTCTTCAAA
>NW_017828471.1:0-326 GCF_001891065.2 Hippocampus comes
ATTCCATTACCAGCATGGGCTCGTCCGCTCGATTAACAACGGCTCCTGTGGAGGGCAAAAATATCTTTCCTATCAGAAAAGACAAAGCAACACCTTTACAAATACACCGTTGCATGCATATTCTTACCCATGACAGTCGTGATACACGGATGACGAAGCTTGGAGAGATGTCTCATTTCGGCAATGAAGTCCGCCTTGAGGGCAGAGTAATCATCCGTACTTCGTTTGACTTGTCTACCCACTGCTTCTGATCCGAGTTTCTCATTCCATCCAAGACCTTCCAAGCCGACTCGCCCAGTTTCTTTGAAGGAGATGCCAAGGAGTTG
>NW_017828472.1:0-326 GCF_001891065.2 Hippocampus comes
GCGGCATTTTGGAGCAACTGGAATGGAGGATTGGCTGACTCGCAAATAAAGTGCATTGCAGTCATCCGGCCGGGATGTGACAAAGGCATGGATGACTGTTTCATCGTGCCCACCAGAGTAAGGAGAGGCGTGACTTGAGCCGGCTGCCGTCGATGAAAGGAGCCGGCCGGCTTTGACAACGGCGCCAATTTGCCGCTCCAATTTCAAATCACTGTCCCAAAAAGAGAGCTCAAACTTTGCACAAGTTCCCACCTCGCATGGCTTGACGAGCCGCCGACGAGAAGAAAGGAACGTCAGCGCAGAGCGCCGATGCGGATGTGGAACTG
>NW_017828473.1:0-326 GCF_001891065.2 Hippocampus comes
ATGGCAGAGATTTATCACACATATTGTGACATTTCCCAGACCTTGGACAAATGCATATCAAGAACAAATGCAATCACAAGTGAGCCATTCAGAACTAGGACGGGGTCAATCCCTTTCTTGATTTATTTTTTTATTTTGGAATTTAGTGCGGAAATTAATAGAAAAAGTCATGCCCCCACCCCAACCCCAAAGTTTAGCCTGGGTCATCATCAAAAGAATTAATAAGGGTCTTCCTCCTCCATCATCCTATCAGCTCTCTTCTTCCCCTTCCTCCACTAGTGAAGCGCTCCCTCTGCTGGCAACTGCCGGAATAACGCATTGAAGAA
>NW_017828475.1:0-326 GCF_001891065.2 Hippocampus comes
AGTATTTTTGACCTTTGGTAATTCAAAGGAAACAAGTGACTTCATTGTTGATGCCTTAGAATTATGGTGGTCAAAAAGAGCCTTTCTGCCTCAGGATTATGATTTGCTAATGATCGATTTAGATAATGGCAAACCGATGGCCGGAAATACCAGAAGATTTATTCAACGAATGGTTCAGTTTGCCAGCCAGATTCAAATGCCAATACAATTGGTTTACTATCCCCCTTATCATTCAAAGTATAACCCGATAGAAAGGGTCTGGGCTGCCTTAGAACAATATTGGAGTGGTCTAATCCTAGATACTATTCCTAATACCTTAGGTTTCG
>NW_017828476.1:0-326 GCF_001891065.2 Hippocampus comes
CCATGCCGAAAACGAAAAGCTAATAAGTTCCTAGTACACTAATTTACAAACCAGACCTTAGCTTGAAAACCTAATTTGTCAAGCATTCCAATCAATGCTGCAAGTTACCTCCTGTAGTGAGCATGTGTGTTTATGGAAAAGCAGAGTTTGTGTTGTTTTGACAGGTTACCATCAGCAGCTCTTGTCGATAATTAGACAATAACTGCAGGGGGGCGACAAGCTGTCTCCAGCAAAGGAACAAGCGAAGAAGCGTCTCCACGTGGACGCCCGACAGTACACCATTTCTAATTACATCCAAAGCAGCGTGTTTGTGTGAAACTTTTCAC
>NW_017828479.1:0-326 GCF_001891065.2 Hippocampus comes
CGACGACGGCGAAGGAAGCGGCGTGCATGCGCAGGCGTCGCCGGCCGGGCGTCTTCTACTCACTGTCGGAGGCCTGAGCGCCTAAGAAGGGTTCCTGCTCCAGCATGTCCATGGGAATTTTAATGCTGGCAACGTTCTCATTGTACGGATAGTCAGACTGTTGGAGAGACGCACAGAGTCAAAGACCACACGCGAGCACGCGCGCACGCGCTCAAGGTCAGATCTTGGGCCCCCAAAAGTCGGAGGCACCTTGTCACGGGCCTTGTCGACGGTAGCGGGGCCCGCCGTCGCCGCCCACCAAGAAGGCGTTGCGACGAATAATTTGG
>NW_017828480.1:0-326 GCF_001891065.2 Hippocampus comes
ATTGTTTTTCCTTGATAAAGAAATTGTAAATCAGTAAGCGGCGGGACAATTGTGATCCGCCGGCGTCCGAGCCAACATCGGGTGCAATTTCCTTTGTGGTGTTTGCGTGACCCGTCCCTGACAGTCGTCCTTTGCGCCTTTGTCTGGCCCTCGCTTCCTCTTTGCTATCTGAGACGGAGGCGAACGCTGGGCACCCCAAGGGGGGAGTTGGGCATTGCTAACTTTGTTTGAAGAGCACTGGGCTCCTCTCAGTCAAACATTGACCTTTTCCGTTCCCTCTGACGGCTCTCTTCCGGTTCCCCGAAGATGTGCTATTCCCCCCCCCC
>NW_017828481.1:0-326 GCF_001891065.2 Hippocampus comes
AAAAAAAAAACTTTTGAGACTTAAAAAATGGTATTAATAGACTCGACGCAGGTAAATAACATTCCAAGGTTGAGTCTTTTGTTTTTGTTTGGGTACGAAAGACAAGCGTGCCGTTCCTGCATATGTCCGGATGTTCTTCCGAGGCAAAGGGCAATTCCACCCCCAAAACAAAGACATCCAGCACTCTGCGGGAGCGGCAAAGGTGTCATGCCTGGCGTCTGCCGAGGCAAAGCACCGCCGCCGCAAATAGCACTAAAATATGGAGCGCTAATTTAAGGGCCGACAAACATTCGGCGTGTCATTTTCATATCGCTACGTGTAACAGC
>NW_017828482.1:0-326 GCF_001891065.2 Hippocampus comes
TTATTTATGTAAAGCTTTTTAAAAGAGTTTGCTTTTAAATGTATTGAACCTTTACCTATTCAGATAGAACTAGTGATGGGCACGTCAGTCCGTCAGTCATTATTTCAGGCCAGCCCAGTCTATCGTCGGTGGCAATAGCCAATCCGTGTTAAGAACGCACTCTCTACGTCAAACGCAAGTGCAGCAAAAGCAGACACCAGTTAAAAAGAGCAAAACAAACAGTATTGTAGAGTTTTTGGCCCCACAGACCGCAATGACATTGTCCCATAATTTTTTTATCTCACCAATCACCATGCTGTTTGTGTGTGTGTGTGTGTGTGTGTGTG
>NW_017828483.1:0-326 GCF_001891065.2 Hippocampus comes
CTCATCTATGAGGTCCCCATGACTGTGGTGGAAGGTTTTGAGCAGAAGGTGAGCAGCTATCTGCGAAGATGGCTGGGATTACCACGCAGCCTAAGTAGCATTGGGCTGTATGGGAACACCAACAAGCTCAGGCTCCCTTTCAGTTCAGTCAGAGAGGAGTTCATTGTGGCACGGGCACGGGAACACCTGCAGTACTCTGGATCCAGAGATGCCAAAGTGTCCGGGGCAGGGATCGTTGTGAGGACAGGGAGAAAGTGGAAGGCAGCCGATGAGGTCCAGCAAGCAGAGTCACGACTGAAGCACAGGGCCATCCTGGGAACAGTGGC
>NW_017828485.1:0-326 GCF_001891065.2 Hippocampus comes
AAAAAAAACATTCCTATTGACTTCTGAGAAAAATCAATCTCTGTTCCACCAAACTCCAAGTGATGTCAAACTATTATATAACAGGTAGTAGGCAAGAACTAGATTTCTGTCATCACGGTAGTATTTGACAGGAGAGGAGGGAAAAAAAGCGTCACTGCTTTGTACATACAAGGTTGTGCAAGAGAAAGCCTACAGGTACATTGCTTAAATTTATCTGACCACCGGTCAAAAAAAAGGCAAGATACCATCCAAGCATCATCAACTGCATTAATGCAGAATTGTTCAATTTCACTGATCTCTATGCCATTTTGCTGTTTTTTTTTTTT
>NW_017828486.1:0-326 GCF_001891065.2 Hippocampus comes
TCTCCAGAAGCATTCCCAGCTATTCATGACTGCCTGTTCCAGCTCCTACTTCAGCGCTTGCTGCATGCGGCAGCTCATCTGAGCCCTGTGGCCACAGCCTCGGGCAAAGCATTCTGGGTAGCGCTTGAAAACACCCCCTTTCTCTTCTGTTCAAAAGCTGTTTAGAGCTTACCGATGGCTCCTTCTCTGCTATCTTTGCATGCCCATACAAACGCATACAGTAGACGTGGATTAAAGGAAGTGAGAGTGTGTAAGAAAAAGGGCTGCATATTTTTTGATGTCGTTGTCATTGTAACCTGATCATTCAATCCATCCTTACCAGGTTG
>NW_017828488.1:0-326 GCF_001891065.2 Hippocampus comes
TTACTGTCCCTTACGTCGACCCGATAGCGGTTAGTGACAGATCAGCTCTTAACTTTCATCATTGGCAAGAGTGATCCGGACCATTCTGTGCATCATCTTGAGACGTTTACCATTCTGCTACCTCCAGCGTCAAGTCAACGAGGAGACTCGTCTGGCTGTCAGACGTCTCCCGGAATCTGCCATTAAGCTGCTGTTTTTTTTCAAACAAATCAGTTGGTGGACAACGCTAGGCCGTCCATAACTAATATATGGTGCCTTTAGTCCGCTGCACACCGTGTGACACGGCCCAACCAGGCTGGAACGGTCCGTCACAGGAAAAAAAAAAA
>NW_017828489.1:0-326 GCF_001891065.2 Hippocampus comes
TTTCCATACTTCGAAGTGGAAATTTCTAATCCAACCAGAACTGGTTTGCTGCTGTCAACACAATTTGGTGCCAGTCCAAGCTTTAGTTTTACAAGCTTCACCTGAGTATAAGTCGCAGAACCAGCCTAACTATGAAAAAAAAGTGTTTTTAACAGATTTCTCGAGACCCACAGAATATTGTGCTCTATGAATATTTATGCAGCAAATCTACCAAGAGAAAAAAACACTCTGTTCTTTCACCAAAGAATAAAATTACATTCTTGCTTTTTCTGTTTTTTAGTAATCCGAAATTGGTTTCACAAAATTTTGCCCAAAAATCAGACAAA
>NW_017828490.1:0-326 GCF_001891065.2 Hippocampus comes
TGTAGCACTTGTCCTTCTTACGGTCATGAGCATGACTTAGTGTGGGAGACTGCGAAATGATTTCATAGCATTCTGCAGATACCAAAGTGCCAAAGATTTGAAGGAAAAATTTATAGTATCCCATGTCACATCACTAAAACGTATTGGAGTGACATAAAATGAAGTGTACAAATAAACACTGCCGGGAGGGATTCTGGTTTAAATTAAGAAACTATGTCAATGTCGTTTATCAGATGTTGAGCATTGACAAAATGCAGCACACAGTCAGAGGTGGCAAAAAGTACTCACATTCTATACTACAGTAGAAGTGTATGTGTTAAAAAAAA
>NW_017828491.1:0-326 GCF_001891065.2 Hippocampus comes
GGAGTTGCATGAAAAATGTTGCCTTTACAAAGACCAGTTCTTATTTGACACTGAGAGATGTTATTATAAATTGTCACAGTCAGAAACAGACAGCTTGGAAGTTATCCAAAATACGTGCACCTTTCAGTCACATTCAGTGCATTTCGCCTCCACTACCAAGTAAAAACACAATAAACAGAGAACTCGCTCCCCAATCCAAGAAAGTATATGTTATAAAGGGTTAGGCGGTCGTTTAAAGCCCTAGTGGAACGAATGTGATGTAAATGATGTCTTGAGCGTGCCAACACTGGCCATGTGATCCGTGTTCACGTGCATGGACACACACA
>NW_017828492.1:0-326 GCF_001891065.2 Hippocampus comes
TGGTAAATAAAGCAAAAAAATAAAGACCGCCTATTGAATGCCCCGCCTAACGAATTGATTTATTTGTTTTCATTCCTTTGGTAAATTTGATAATTAAAAAAAACCTTTGTGTAATTAAAAATGCTTTTGAACGTTTTATCGAAAGTAATTGGAGTTACCTAACTAATACGTATTTGTATAACAACTACACCGACCAAAAATGTACGACAAGCTCTTTTCAAAGATATCGTCCGCAAAAGACTGTAAAGTAATTTTCATACACTTTTTTGATGCCGTTTTCCCAAGGATCGTATCACCTCAGCATCGATATAAACTATGGGCAAAAC
>NW_017828493.1:0-326 GCF_001891065.2 Hippocampus comes
GTCTTTCACGCAGGCTTGGACGGCACACTCCGTGTCAGCATCCCATCGGCGGTGCCTCTCCGCCCCCTTCTGGGGGGCAAGGTGGTGGTGCCCTGCTACTTCCAGGACAACACTGCCAGCGACCCAGGCGCACCGACCATCGCGCCACTCTCCCACCGCATCAAATGGAGTTTCGTCACCAAAGAGAATGTCACAACCATCCTGGTGGCATCGGAGGGCAAAGTCCACGTTGAGAGGGAGTACTTGGACAGAGTAACAATGGTCAACTACCCGCTGGTGTCCACAGACGCCAGCTTGGAGATCACGGAGCTGAGGTCCAAAGACTC
>NW_017828494.1:0-326 GCF_001891065.2 Hippocampus comes
GACACAGAGCATCGGGGAATTCTTTTTTATTAAATGAAAAAAAGAGGAGCAAATGCTCCTCTCGTTACCAATTGATACTATTGCTGTTAGCTACGTTTTCTCTTTTTGACTTTTGTTTTTTTTGAGGTGGATTTTTTTCCTTTCTTAACACCATTAGCAGACTTTTTGCCGGTTTTGACCGTTCTTTCACCATCGGAATCTTTTTTAACCGCTACAGCCTTTTTTGAGCCATTTGGATTTTTCTGGACTACCACAGTTTTTCTACTGCCATCAGGATTTTTTACTGTAGCGGCCCTTTTCTTTGAACCATCAGCTTTATTCACACC
>NW_017828495.1:0-326 GCF_001891065.2 Hippocampus comes
GAGCAAGTTTCCAAAAGTAGGCCTGTCATCCTTCCATTTTTTTTTAACGCAGCCCTCCAACGACAAAAGTTTGGACAACCCCTGTTCGACACCGTGGCTTGGCGTCCGCACCGTGCACATTGTGTATGTCATGGAGCTGAGGCATTGAGTGGCACAGATGGAGGGCTGCTCTTTTTGCCAGGCTGCCCATGCCCAGCCCGTGCCCCTCTCTGTGCCTCCCTAGCACCCTGTGACCCCTCCATTCCTCCTCCCCGCTCGCCATCTCCTGCATCCCCGCATGGGGCCCCAATTCTGGCTGCCAACCCTCCATGACCCACCCCCCCACC
>NW_017828496.1:0-326 GCF_001891065.2 Hippocampus comes
ACGTTAGCCTTAGCTACGCTAGCAATAGCAACAACGCACCGTTCCTTGTCGGCAGGGTTCTTCGTTAAATGGGCCATGTTTGGCAATCGTGTTGGCGCCTCCACGGGTTCTGGGTGTCCACTAAAGGAAAAAGGCTATCAATAAGACTTTGTAGCTTCTTTAAGCACGATCATTCGCCGACTATGTGAGGGTGTACGATGGTTCGCTTTCAGCAGCACCGCCAGTACAGTTCCGGCAGGAAGTGATCGATTCCTTCTTCTTCGTATAAAGTGTCATGGTGGTTTCAGGTGCATTGCCGCAACCTACTGGTAAGGACTGTGAATCCC
>NW_017828497.1:0-327 GCF_001891065.2 Hippocampus comes
AAAAAAAAAAAAAAAAAAAATTCAAACAAGTGCTCTTATGACATAATATATTAAAAGTATTTTGAAATTGCCTTCAACGTCCAACACATGATGACAACCTGACAACCATTTGGCACATCAACTAAAATATGTTTTTCAATTAGCGTGCTACTTCACTGGCATTGTTAATTGCGGGACCAAGCGCACCGGGAATGGCGCGACCGAGGTAACCGACGTCGTAAACATAGTTCACATGAGGTCAGCGATGGTGAGACGCAGCTCACGGTGCCACATCGGCGGTACAGTTCATTTATGCGGCGCTAGCACCTCAGGAAGTGGAGTCGCCCA
>NW_017828498.1:0-327 GCF_001891065.2 Hippocampus comes
AAAAAAAAAAAAAAAAAAACACTGATGATGATGAAATGATGATGATATTTTTAAAAAGTATGTGTATTCCCGGAACCAGAAGCAAACAAAGTGAAGCGGCGTTTATTTGCGACGCTGCCCGTCGGGCTCATTTCGACGAGGGCTGAACACGTTCTTGTTTGCGGCAGTCTCACCAAGCCATTCTCTCGTCTGAACCCCCGTTTGATTTTCGGATGATATTTGGAACGTGCTCGTATTTTGCTTTGCCTTCCACAATGCTTCGAATGTTTCAATGGGGAGCCTTTGGAATTGTCCCGTACACGAAACGTGCGAGACGACGAAACTGGC
>NW_017828499.1:0-327 GCF_001891065.2 Hippocampus comes
AAAAAAAAAAAAAAAAAAGCCGCAGACACAAGCGAATATGTGGATGATCGCATGGCTTGAACTTTGAGTCCGAGAATTATTTGGGGGGCCAACGCGAGTTTGGGCTTGTTTTTAAAAATGATTTGCCTCCTGTTGTGTCGCTGCATTTTCATTTTGAAAATATTGATGGTGCTTCTCACGGCGATCAGCTGCGCTGCTATTTACGTTGCAATTTGCGTGTCGTCGCCATCCGCAACAAAAGAACGACGCTGCTGGAACATGAATTGATTGCCTGCCAAGGGTGTCTGTCATCCTGGGGAGTGAATCGGTGTTTGTTTAAGGGTGCGA
>NW_017828500.1:0-327 GCF_001891065.2 Hippocampus comes
AAAAAAAAAAAAAAAAACCCCACACCAACACCGCTTTTGTTGATGGGAAATATGGTTTTACAGCGTGTTTTTTCCTCCGGGCTGGTTGTCAATTTAGAACTATGACACCTTGGTCTGAAAGCACGAAGGCCGGAGTATTATTTTGATTGAGTGTGGATATAATCTGGTTTATGAGCATGGTGGCATTTTTGTGTTTGAAAAATACATTCTCAGCTAGCATTGCCCCGTGGATCAAATAATCAATAGTATCATTATTTGAACTCAGCACAGCCCATAATAATGTCTGTGATATAGAATATATTGGTAGAACCCATTTAAACAAGTATC
>NW_017828501.1:0-327 GCF_001891065.2 Hippocampus comes
AAAAAAAAAAAAAAATTCAGATGTTCCTCTTGATAAAATGTGTTGAACAAGACCCACAAAAAAGTTTAAGCAAAACAACACATGGAATTAAGTAAACTAATATTTTGTTTGATTGAATTATTTGGTAGAGCAGTTCAATACTGCCGTGCGCACATACACACTCACACAAACACATGTACACATTTGTGGCTAATACTCATTGTTAAATAGTCACTGCTCGCCTTAAAAATTAACGCCGACGTGTCATACTTGTCAAATATAAACCTGTAGTGGCAGAGGGGCCACACACACACACGCGCACGCGCGCACGCACGCACACACACACAC
>NW_017828502.1:0-327 GCF_001891065.2 Hippocampus comes
AAAAAAAAAATGTGGCAGCTGAGTGCCTGATCTGCAGTCAAAACGCTGAGCTGAAAAAGCACTTTAGCGAGCACAATAGGTGTACAGTTAAGTGAGTGGCAGGTTTACTTTGTGGAGCTCGGTGGGATCGAGTGGGAGGAATCAGGTGAGTCACAGAAAGAAGAGCTGCTGCTAATCTGGCTCGGCAGCAACAGTAAGTTCACAGAGGCGGTTCAAGAATCACAGTCAAGCAGTCAGATCAGGTCACGCAGTACTCGTGTGGGTTCCTAGGACAGCAGTATTGATGATGATATCTGGACGTGTATTCAAGCAGCCGGTCAAACTTTG
>NW_017828503.1:0-327 GCF_001891065.2 Hippocampus comes
AAAAAAAAGCTGCCACAATCTTCAAAACAACCTCAAGGCTGCCACAGTTGAGCGTTCAAACACGCAGCCGGAACGGGAGCGAGAAGGGTGAAAGAAAACACGAAGCTCTTTTCAACACAAAAAAAATTGTCATATTAGCAGCCAACACACTCGGGTGAGTGTGTGCGTGTGTGTGTCTTCCCTGTAAATGACCATTGACGCTCACAGCCACTGAATTTTTAGCGGAAGAACTGCATGTTTGAGTCTCATCCGGGCTCGTGCGGCGGTTGCTCATTGCTGCCAGCTGATTGGTTGTTTGGATGCTAAGCGCTGTGATGGAAGGTGGAA
>NW_017828504.1:0-327 GCF_001891065.2 Hippocampus comes
CTGAAAAAACAATAAAGGGAAGCGAATCATAATACATCGTCACTGTACATACATAACAAATTTACGCTGCAAAATTAAATCTAAAGAGTCAATGAAAATTAAAAAGGTGAGTGAATGCAAATAAATACTAATGTGTTGGCAAAGAATAAAGTAACAACAAAAACCCATAATTATTAATACCTTTAACTTTTGACAAAAAAATAAAAAATGCCCTCAATGCATCCTGGGACACCTCGAAATTATACAAGCCGTTTTATTTTGAGGCTCATCAAAACACAAAAAATAATTTTGCTATGCGGCGAAACAGCAGGCCAGGTGAAAAAAGAA
>NW_017828505.1:0-327 GCF_001891065.2 Hippocampus comes
AAATAAGGGGATGGCGGGCGCACAAAACAGAAAAAAAGTGGTTTTACTGCCTAAAAGGAAGTTTTATCATCAATATTATTAATGTTGATAATTTTGAAACGCCCTCAAATCAATTGATAGCGTCAAAATACATACTTGAAGATTCAGAGCCTAAGATTCTTAGCGTTTATGGGGGTTATGCAACAGCATTAAAGGCAATAACTAAAAATGCCAGACTACAGGTTTTTTCAAATTTTACATTGGCCCAATCTAAGAATGATGACTTTAGGTTTCCATTAGAACAATGGTCAGCCAACTGGTAAATATAAGTAATGAAAGAAAAGAAAC
>NW_017828506.1:0-327 GCF_001891065.2 Hippocampus comes
AAATCATCAGGGTTTTTAAAAGCACCATTATAGGTTATGTTGTCATATTTTGATGCATATTTCTTCATGCTCTCGACGATATCAGAAAAACCATCACCATAAAAATTCAAAACCAGTCTATCATCATCAGCAACGACATTCAATAGATTGGATATAATATTCTGATACCTGAAAGCTCCGATATATGCTATTCTTACTTTGTCTTTTTTTAGGTTTTCTAGGGGTAAAACCTTTCCGTAGGTCGCTAACTTGTTTTCGGTTAGTATTAGATTCGCTCTTTTCACATAATTTGTGAAGTGAGCGTCATAAAATCCCATAGAAGTCATT
>NW_017828507.1:0-327 GCF_001891065.2 Hippocampus comes
AAAGCTACTTTGGCAGATGACAAAAGCCGGCGTGTCTGTTTGTGCGTTTGCGTAGGTGTATCAGCACGTGCGTGCTACTCCCTAATTGTGTGTGTGTGTCTGTGTGAGCGCGCACTCCTCATTGTGATGGACTTCAGAGGCCCAAACGTCTCCTGCTTCCTCTCTGAGGCAGTGGGTTAAAAATAATGTGGTGTGCAGTGAGCGGCAGGGAGCAAGGCGCAGACAGCTAGGAGCCAGAGCCTCACGCTCACCACCCCTCCCCACGCCGCCTCTCCTCTCCACCCCACCCAGACCTACTCATACAGACAAACACACACACACACACAC
>NW_017828508.1:0-327 GCF_001891065.2 Hippocampus comes
GGCCCTTTCTCCTCACTCTGTGTGAAGTGTCAAGCTCAAACTCGACTCGAATGATGGATTGCTCTTTTAATTCGAGCGCTCCGCCACTGTCGCATGCATAGAGAAAGAAGCTGACAGCAATGACAACAACTAACATAAATTACAGAGCGCTCCAGTGGACAGATGGGCCTCCGACAGCATCCTGCATACCAAATGGATTCCACCTCTTCGATGTCATAGGGACCGCACGATTTATCTGCATAGATAAGAGGTTGGAGCAAAGTGATGCTGTCAGCTCTGCCAGGTTGTGCCACTGGAGTTTCAACTTTGAATTGAGTCCAAATGGTT
>NW_017828509.1:0-327 GCF_001891065.2 Hippocampus comes
AAGGCAAACCCCGAGTTTTTGCCCGGCATTCGCAGTGTTGCCCGCGGCCGTCTTAAAGATGCCGGAAGGGCAACGCAATCTGTTGTGCGCGACCTGCTAGACGACCCCGGAACGGGCGAATTATACCCAGGCCTCAAAAACCCATCATCAAGGCCCGGAGAGCCACCCGCGATCCAGTCGGGTCGACTGCACGAATCTATTCGCGTTTCCGAAGTTTCCGAAACCCAAGAGGCAATGGAGGTCCATGTCGGCAGCTTTGCCGAACGCGCTCCACTGCTCGAAGCGGGAACGGCATCACTTGCCCCCCGCCCCTTCCTGACCCCCGGC
>NW_017828510.1:0-327 GCF_001891065.2 Hippocampus comes
GGTGGTGGTGGTGGTGGTGGTGGGCGCACCGACTTCGTGTGTCCGCAAACAAGCGCTTGAATCTCGGCCTCTGTTTCCACTCGGTCAGCGGCGGAGCGCGCTCTGCACGTTGGCCTGCATGTTGTGTCCAGAAGCGATATGAAGTTCTGATCAACGCCGAGTGGGTTTAGTTTGGGGGCTTGCGCCACACCACACGTCTACTAACTACGCCCAAAAAAAAAAAAAACCCTCTCCCACCCACTCCCAACGACCACCCTCGCCCATCATGCGAACGAACACCACCAGCGCAAACACTTTGGACTTTTCGGCGTAAGAAGAGGATACACT
>NW_017828511.1:0-327 GCF_001891065.2 Hippocampus comes
CCTACTGAGGAATTTTGACCGTCCATGTACATATACTCATCCATATGTCTGTCTTATACTGTCTTGCCTCAATAAAGGTCGGGAAACTGTGCACGACATGGTTGGTCTGTATATGTGCCAAGTCACCTGCAGTCTTTCCTTCTCCTCCTGATGCTTTTTCTCAGCGTCTTGGAGCTGAGCGTACAGACGCTTGCTCACTTCTCTCAGCTTGGCCCTCTCCGCCTCGTCGTCCGCCTCCTGATCAACAGACAATGACAGACATGAATGCTTTTGCAATGATGTCATGTGAAATCCCGCCCCCCGAGAGGAGGGGGGCGGGGGGGGGGG
>NW_017828514.1:0-327 GCF_001891065.2 Hippocampus comes
CATGCTTGAAACAGTCAGAGAAATTTTCTTCTCCTACCTCCTTCGGGGGTCTCAAACTGTTGGTTGCGACTCGGGGGACCGTCTCCCTTGCCGTTGTACACCCTGACATTGAATGAGTAGAGACTGAAGGGGTGCAGGCCAGGCAGCTTTCCTTTGCTGTGGTTGCCGCTGAAGGTTAGGATCTGCTTCTCCGCGTGATGGGGGTTATGTTTGTGCAGACTGCGCTCTCGCCAGTAATACACCTGCGAAAACGAGATCCTCAGTCGCCCGATTTGCGCCGCCGGTGTTCAGTTTATTCCCATGCCGTACCTTGTACCCTTTGAGGTA
>NW_017828515.1:0-327 GCF_001891065.2 Hippocampus comes
GGGGGGGTCGTGCCATCCCACTGCCTCAACAATGGAGGGAACGGGACCTCGCAGACCTCACAAAATTCTTTCTCAGGCCGGGCAGATGACACAGGGAATTCTGGGGGATTCCTTTGTGGTCACTGCAAAGTGTAGCTTCACCGTGTTGGGGCAAAAGGCGATTCCCAGATCGCAATCTCATAGTAAGCAGATGGAGGGGAGATCATTGGTTCTCAAATATAGACTCTGAAAATTGCTGGGATCAAAGTAAACCCAAACTGGGTGAAATAGCAAATCCAGCGCTGGGTCCAAGAGGGACAGAGCCACTGCTGGGTTGTTTATATCCAG
>NW_017828516.1:0-327 GCF_001891065.2 Hippocampus comes
AGTGCAGCACGATAGAAACTTAACAGTACTCTGTCTTAAAATTGTGTGGGTGACCTAGCAGTATGGGGAATAGTTTTCCAGATAAAGGTTTGAAATTACCTTCAAATATTAAAGAAATAATAATGTTCATGTGTTCTTCTTTCCACTAGACATCCGTGCAGGTTCCTTCTCCCGCCGCAGGGGTGATCGTGGAGCTTTTGGTTCCTGATGGCGGCAAAGTCGAGGGAGGAACGCCTCTCTTCAAGCTTCAAAAAGGCTGTGTGTACTTTATAATTTGAAAGAACAGCAATCTATTTATTGTCACTTCTTAGTTGCATAGCAATCAAT
>NW_017828520.1:0-327 GCF_001891065.2 Hippocampus comes
CACGCAATACGATTAATGATTATATTCAGTTATTTGAATCTTCAGATAAAGATTTGGAGACATTGAGTAAGCTAAGTTTATCCCAACTGCATGAAGAGTTGGCTGCTTTAAAATCATCAAAATCAGGACAATCGGAAAAGACAGCTAATCGCTATGCAGATTTGGAAAAGCATAAGCAAACCTATTTAAACAATCTAAAACGCCCAGGAGCGACCTATCAAACTATTTGGTCAGAGTACCGCAGTTCCTTTCCCAATGGATACAGTTATACTCAGTTTAAGCTGCATCTAAAACAATTTGCTAAGCAGGTGGACTATTCGATGCCCC
>NW_017828521.1:0-327 GCF_001891065.2 Hippocampus comes
AAACTTACATTTCCAACTATATTGCGAGTGATTATTTTTTTCTGGAATCATTGTATCCATAAGAAACTGCGTGACCGCAGTAAATAATAAAGCTGTTTCCAATTTTCGTATTGTCTTTTTGAGCTTTGAACGCGTCATTTGACATTGCAATTTCTGCACCGTTGTTGTGGTTGTTTTTAGGTTCTTGTTAACGTTTACAGACGCACCCAGTGCGTTTCTGGGCTGTGTTAATCTATAAACAATGTAAAAACACAACGAAATGTAAAAGGGCAATTTGACATCAAGTTGGATGACATTTTGTCCACGTTCAAATCATCTTGTACTACG
>NW_017828522.1:0-327 GCF_001891065.2 Hippocampus comes
CAGTCTTTTATTTTGAAATAATTTGCAAAAATCTTCCAAATAAAGTGTTGCCATTTTGAGGATAAAAATCAATGTTTGAAATGAGACGACGTTGAATACTTTCCGGATGCGCTCCTCCGTCCCCCGCAGGGCAACGAGCTACGCTGCCGCTACGTGCTCACCTGTGGGGGGCTCTACTCGGACCGCCTGTCGCAGATTTCCGGGTGCAGCCGGGAGCCTCGCATCGTCCCCTTCCGAGGAGATTATCTGGTCCTCAAGCCGGAGAAGCACTATCTGGTCAAAGGCAACATTTATCCCGTAAGTCACAATCTTACCCCCCCCCCCCCC
>NW_017828523.1:0-327 GCF_001891065.2 Hippocampus comes
GACGCAAACGTCGCACGGGAGAGCGCGATGAAAAATTGATGGGCTTTCCATTTGAATTCAAGGTAGGCATCACTCTGCGTAAGTAGGCCTGTCTCTTTAAATCAGAGGAACTGTCGCCCGTGTGACTGCCTGTTTACAAAATAGCGGCCTGAAAATGAGACCTGCTCCCCGTGGACAAGCTAACTTGTCTAAATATAAATAATAAACATCAGATAAATAATTCCCCGCCGCTTGAATAATGCACACGGCGACGGAAATTCACTTACACCGGTGAAACGGGAGGACTGCAGGTAGTTCGTGCGCCAGAGTACAATCGGGGTGCCGTGA
>NW_017828524.1:0-327 GCF_001891065.2 Hippocampus comes
CCTGCGGGGTTTTACCCACCAACCTGCGGGGTTTTACCCACCGAACACCATTTTTTTTTCTTTATCTACCGCCACTTACCCTCCATCTTGGGCCTTGTAACACTTACTTAACTTCTCTATTAACACTCCTGGACCCTCTTTCCCTGTGGATAAGACCCTACCCTCCGCCATCCTGGCTCCGCCCCGCGGGCATAGCCCGCGGCCTAGCGGGCCCATCCATGGGCCCTTTAGCCGGTGGCCGCTAACGCGGCCAATCCCTTCTACACCGCACCACACGCTAGCGCCGTGCTCACTCCAGGCAAGGCAACCCGGCAAAGCCGGGCGACG
>NW_017828525.1:0-327 GCF_001891065.2 Hippocampus comes
GGCCTTGCTGCTATCATATTTCAATAGCTTCCGCCGCTTGTTGACGACGTTTTTCTTTAATCCAATCCATCAATTATCCGAACCGCGTATTTAATATTAAAATGCAAGATCGTAGAAACGTATTTTTCAACAAAATGAATTCATATTGAAAATGTAATTTGAGATTTTATTGTCTTGTGCGTCCGCGTGTCATTACATTTATCGTGGGGTTACGCATGTTCAGTGTATCTTAGAAAATACACGCGGTTACATCATTACATACACCTGCGCAAACAAGACTAAGCGTGATTGTAAAAGTGGTTTCTTTTAAACTCGCTAGATTATGTA
>NW_017828526.1:0-327 GCF_001891065.2 Hippocampus comes
TGTGTGTGTGTGTGTGTGTGTGTGTGTTTGGAGGTTATTTATCATTTGCTCCTTTAGTGGCCAAAGACTGCATCCCTATTGTCCCAAGGTCAACTGTACAACCGGAAGGATGATCAACGAGCCAACCTCTTCACGCGCCGTCATTGATTTACAGCAACTTTGTCTGGTGTAGTCACAGCGACTCGGTGCGCAATGCGTGTGTGACGGAGCGAGTGGACATGTGTGAAGCGAGAAAGTCTGTGTTGAGTCAACGTGTTTGAGAGAGAGTGCAAGTTGTGTGTGTGTGAGAGAGAGAGTTGAGTGAACATGGCAGTGATTTGAGAGTGC
>NW_017828527.1:0-327 GCF_001891065.2 Hippocampus comes
CTGACCCCGTGCAAATTTGTTTTGTCAAGCGCAAGGTCGTCGCCTTCAGTTCTGTCAGCTTTGTCATCTACCCATCCAAACAGACTGCCATTTATTTCAAGGTCTATGCGTTTGCTGATCTAACAGGGAGCAAATCATTGCTGTTGATGGTCGTTTTAGTGAGTCAGATTTTTTTTTTTGAAAAAACGAAGTCGAGTTCAGACACCTGTAAATCTGCTCAAGTATACTGTAGTGTTTTAGTCATGTTTGTTTTTGTTCTTTACTTCCAACCACTGATCTGCATCAGGCTAGCATAACTCAACCTCCCTTTTAACTTTTTGTTTTATT
>NW_017828528.1:0-327 GCF_001891065.2 Hippocampus comes
ATTAGCGTGAGAGATCATCAGATGTGCCGAAAAAGTCATTTCATTGGTCCGAAAATTGTTTACCACAGGTAATGTGTCTTTGTTCATCTGCATATGCCAGCAACATATAGAAACAAGCAGAACAATGGAATGCTCTTCCCACTAGATGGCAGAATGTGAAACGACTCTGTTTGTCCACCTCTTGTCAAGTCAACATAGTCACTGTGTATACATACAGTACATTGGTAGTTTTGATAGATGTGGTTGTGCGCCCCCTGACATTTTTTTCATTCTTTTGTTTTATATTCCACGCTGTAATCCCTGTTTAAATTATAAATATCTATCTAC
>NW_017828529.1:0-327 GCF_001891065.2 Hippocampus comes
CTGGGCGAACAGAGAGAGTTCTTATTCAATTTAATCAAAACAAAGTAAGCTCAATAGAGGAAGGAGGATCGCTTTTAGATCCTATTTCTAAGTGGCCCGAAAGCGCCTCAGATGAAACAGCTATAAATGTTAATGACCCTCTTAACGAAATTCATGAAAAGCTAGTGGCTATCTATCAAAATCCAATATACACAAATTATCAAATTATTCTGTCTGATAAATGGTTGGAAAAACCTTTTGACCCAGATATGGCTAATTATGATGAATGGCATTTTACATTCTCTTCTAGTATTAGTGCATCTAAAGAAGGAATTTCATCTGTTTCTC
>NW_017828531.1:0-327 GCF_001891065.2 Hippocampus comes
GGGACGTTATATTCCAGCTCAAGGAAATAGAGTGGAGGTCAATTTTCGGATGAAGGGGAACGAATGTCATATGTGAAACAGATTTACATGGAGGGGAAAGTTCAGAAGAAAGAGCATTTTCTTTGAGCCAGGATCAAAACATGGAAAAAGCACCTCACCGCGATCATCTTGTACAGCCGTTAATGATGTTGTGACTGTGCCCCCAGTGACAGCTTGTAAGAATGTGGGCCCAACTTTCCTGACAGCTGACAAAAGCTAATTTTCCTTTTTAAGTCCACCGGGGCCTCCCAGACCTGCAAATCAGTTGCCGGGGCTCTTTCCCCCCTC
>NW_017828532.1:0-327 GCF_001891065.2 Hippocampus comes
AAAAAAAATGACTCGTTGCCGTCATCTCAAATTCTACTCCATTCTTTGAACTTGCTTCTAGTGTGAAACTGCTACCAGTGAACTCAAAAGAGTGACTGAGATCTTCAAGCCTCACTGGGTGACACTTGATGGTGAGTCAACAAGCCCACTTATTCAGACGTGCACACTTTGTATTTTGCGTGCAGGATTTGTGAAAACAATGTTTATGGGGTACCTAAAAACCACCCTTAAAATAGATTGGAAATTTTCATCAGTTATTAGTGTAGTTATTTCATTAATTTTGATTTCATTTTGAGTTTTGGTTTTTGCATTTAGTTAGTTTGAATC
>NW_017828533.1:0-327 GCF_001891065.2 Hippocampus comes
AAAAAAAAAAAAACATTTTAAAAAACACGCGTAGGCGGTGGTTACTCAGCTCGGGCGGCACCAATTTTAGTTTCCTGCCAAGCCCTCAGACATGATTTGTGTCGCTGTAATTTTATTTTATTTTTTATAGATTCTTATGTTTTGCAAGTGAGTCGGCCATAATATTTGAAAGACTTGTCACTTCTCGTCATCAACAACATTCAGATGGTACTTCTTTACGGTGCTTAAGTGACACTTTATCATTAAGTGCTGGCTCACCTCAATAACAGACAAATCTGAGAACGGATTGAACGGATCAGACAAAACACAAATAATGCAGGGAACGGG
>NW_017828534.1:0-327 GCF_001891065.2 Hippocampus comes
TCGCTCGAATCAGAAGATAGGCAATTCACTATTGCCGAGGTGGGTGATTACCAGCTTGAAATCTATGATTTGATCTCGCAGCCCGGCGATATCATTGAGTGTGCTGCACAAGCTGATTTTCAAGTGGTATCCTCAGAGATTGCAACCATAAACGATTTAAGAATCACGGATACCGCCTTGGGACTGCGGATTGAAGTACTGGTTTCTGGAAACGGGAATTATGAATACGCCCTTGACAATATCGACGGACCGTACCAAAATAGCAATGTTTTCAGCGACATTCCCCCAGGAAATCATATTGTATATGTTAGGGATATAAACGGCTGC
>NW_017828535.1:0-327 GCF_001891065.2 Hippocampus comes
CCAGCTGGTGCACACAGCTGCTTTATTTTACAATAGCATAAGAAACTGAGTCTTTATGAACAGAAAAATTATCTTCATATATCATGAAACTCATTAATGCACGAACTCCATTTTGCTCCAGAGACGGAAAAGAAAATCTCGTTAACATATTTTTCAACAGCTCGAACCCAGCTTCAGTTTTAAAAGGCTCGTTTTATCATTATGCTTTACTGCCATCTATTGGTAGATCTCGGTAACTTCAAGTACGTGTAGGACAACCTCTTAAAAGTCATTCAAATCCCAGGAGCACGCGCGTGTTTGTTTACATACTGCATCAACATCCCTCGC
>NW_017828536.1:0-327 GCF_001891065.2 Hippocampus comes
TTTTTTTTCTTCTTGTGTATTTTCCGGCAACGTGGATGCCCCTGTAGCACCACGCTGCCTCTCACAGGTCAGTGGTGGTACTACGATGACAGATATTGTCTGTGTGAATTGCAATTGAGTATTCATCAACTATTTGTGGCTTTTCCACTTCACAAGAGAATGGCGCAAAACCTCCGAAACCGCGATGGGGTCGGTTGTGTGTTCCATGACATTTTCCTCTGTAGTTTTTCAAAGACGGTGAAAGAGTTCTCACTTCAGGTCGAAGAGGAGATGATTCCGGTCAACTTCTTCTGAATCTTCTCTTCATTTCTCAGTATATTGGAACTC
>NW_017828537.1:0-327 GCF_001891065.2 Hippocampus comes
TTTTTTTTTTTTCTGGCTTCTCTTTCTCTCACTGGACCATTAATGACAACTTACAACTTACGCCTGCCTGCACAGCGAACACATTAAGTAACCCCGAACATTTTCACAAAGATTTTAAGTCCAGGCAAGACCGCCTTAGTGCCGGAGCAATTACATCACACTCAATGCTCACGTCAAGTCTAAAATACTCTGAAACCTCTCAGTTTGAATGCACCCGTTCCTTGTACAATGTATAATGCAACCCAAAACCTTTTTGGGGAGAAATGTAACGTTAACCTTTTAAAATCAGAACAATTTGGATCCCAAAATGAACTAGGGTTGACCTCA
>NW_017828538.1:0-327 GCF_001891065.2 Hippocampus comes
TGCCTACAGTATACATTTTAACTCTTATTTTTGATCTTATGTATAATTGACATAGCCCAGCCCGTCGGTCCGTTTTAATTGACCCCCAGCTACCCCCCAGTATCCATGTCTCTTGGCAGACACGATATGAATCTTAATTATGAAAATAATAATAGCAATTATTAATAGTGAAAATCAAAAATGGCTCTTGAGCACTATTGTTTGCCTACTTCCTGTCTTTTCCTGAATGCTGAATGGAATTTTTGTGTTGCTGCCAAATTTGGACTAAGTAGCCCAGTCTGGTGGTCCCGTTCCAGGCCCAGGTGTCATGCTCAAACTGGTGGGGTG
>NW_017828539.1:0-327 GCF_001891065.2 Hippocampus comes
AGGTTAGGCAGCTTTATTTCTATCAGGCTTTTCCTACACAAGATAACTCAATGTGCTTCACACATAGTCACAAAACAAGGCAAATGAATTCAATGAATTTTTAAAAAAATGAAGAATTCAAGACATTTAGGAGTAAAGAAAAAAAAATACGTTTGCAAAAATTAGTTTGAAGATAGCCCAGGAGCATCGTTTTCAAAATACTGATTCTTGAAATGCTCTAAAAGTCCTTAATCGCCCATGATGTCATAAAATTGAGATGCGATGAATGAAAAGCTTTAGATGACCTTTTGATCATACGTTTGAGACGTTCCCGACGTCAAAAGCTGC
>NW_017828540.1:0-327 GCF_001891065.2 Hippocampus comes
GTAAGACCCCTCTGACCTTTCAATATCCAAAAATTTCAAGCACCGAATTCCAAATAGCAGAACAACGCCTTGGTATGTGATACTTTGTTGGATCCGACAACATTTCAAAAAGAACACCAAAATAGGGCTCTGGCCCCGTTTTCATGGATTTCTCCTTAAAAACGAGGTGTTTTCGTGAGCAATACCACTTACGAATAAGAACTGGGCCAAAGATGGGCAGCTGCTTTTGGGGCTTGGGCTTGGATTCGCTGTACAATTTTGAGGACATAGGAAGCGTGCACTCCAAAAAATATCCACAGAATTTCGGTCAGTACCTTAACACCGAAC
>NW_017828541.1:0-327 GCF_001891065.2 Hippocampus comes
GTAGTATTCTCAACTTGATAGGTTATGGTGCCATCTAAAACATTGTCAGCCACAAAAGGCTCATTGAACGCTTCAAAAGTAAAAACCTGGGGATAAAAGGATCCACTACCTGCCAAGTTTATGGTTGCTTCGTCAGATTCGATATACAAAAGACTTGTAGACAATGTGGGAATAACGCTCAAATCATCAGCTTGATCAAAGTCCAGCTCTTCAGAACAAGAAAGTCCGAAAATCAAAATGACTGCCGATAAAAATAAGGTTGCCCACTTCTTCATGATTGAAAAATCTGGTTTGTACCTAAACAATCAAACGTTGCCATACCCTACC
>NW_017828543.1:0-328 GCF_001891065.2 Hippocampus comes
AAAGAATCTAGAGAAAGCGTTTTGAATAGCAAAGAACTTATTGGCTACTTCACCCCTGCCATGACCGATGGGTCGCGAGGGCATCACTCACTTGAACATAGGTTGATAGCTGGCCTACACGATTTCATCAGATTGTATCAAAAGCCATTCGATACCGAAAAACAGCTAGCTCAAGATTGGTTGAAATTGATACAGCCCGAATAAAAAAAACCAATACTTCCACTAAATGGGCCTAGATGAAAAACGCTTATTGATGACTGCAAGGCCACGATAGAACATCCTCCACCACTTATGTTAGACGAACCCATAACGGGACTTGACGATGGGT
>NW_017828544.1:0-328 GCF_001891065.2 Hippocampus comes
TGGCAGGACATTAATTTTAGTGCTGTAGTAATTCTGTCTTCAATTTGCCCGAAATCAAAAGACTATTATTTAAAAAGACCACAACACCAGTGCGCATCTTATGGTACTGAGTGACTGCCACACATTACCTTAAGAAGGTTCTATGTGCTGCATCATACGAGTGTCCAATCAAATCCAGTTAACATTGCTGCCCCACTCCAGAAAACTGAATTATAGGGGATTCCACGTTTATTTGGCCGTCTGATTAATGGCCACTGTAATTAATGCTGAAGGGGTCTGTTGGAGTGTCTGTGTACAGACAGCTGCAGTTTATGGTATTTATACTCAC
>NW_017828547.1:0-328 GCF_001891065.2 Hippocampus comes
GGGGCGGGGCTCAATTTAGGATCAAAGGCTATTGTTCTTCGCCGTGCAATGGACTTGACAAAAAGCAGCAGTTTTGGCAGAGAGTGAACAACTTTTCAAAAAAAAGAGGCGTCGATGTATTTCATGTCACTCCCAGTTGACGTTTACTGTCAAACTGGACATGAAACAAAAAGTGACTTCCACATGTATTTCAAATAACGAGATAGCATCCGTTAGCTTCATGCTAAGTCTTAATGGAAAACCCCGTAGACGCTGGCTAACTAAGAGGGACTGTGTTGCAGTTGTGACCTTTGAAGCAAATGGTGTATGAAGCAACACATGTAGACAT
>NW_017828549.1:0-328 GCF_001891065.2 Hippocampus comes
AATATATTCCCTCTGCATTATTTTTCAGATTTGCAGCAACATGTAACGGGTTTTCTTTCTTGGCACAAATCGGTTCACTCGTGGTTGCGTAATTCTTTTATCACACAAACCGTGAAACAGCAATGACATCAATACGTCTTGGCAATTGAAAAGTGCCTTCTCAGATATCCCCGCTGTACGGTCTACGCACCGCTGAGCTTGAAGAAAGCAACCTATTTGTGCTGCACAGAAGAAATCATCTTGGTGGGTCGTAGGTGAGGTGATTGAAGCATTCGCGGGCAATTATTTGCCTGATGGAAGGCGCTTGAGTGTAAACATTCGGGCGACC
>NW_017828550.1:0-328 GCF_001891065.2 Hippocampus comes
GAAGACGGGTAGACAAGTGACCGATGATTGGAAATTACATTCAGTCTACTGGTGTCTTGTTATTGCTTGCACCTTGTGGAATTACCAATGGGCAGGCCTTGGGCTTTTTGTTAGCTAACTATTAAGAAAACAAAGGTGGGGTAAAGAGTCACGGCCGCCCTACATGCAGATCATGCACTGCGCGTAGGCCCCATTCCCCATGGGGGGGTCATTTAGCATCATGTGACATCTGACCAATGTGAGGTCAGTGAAGACTCGCGATACTGCTTGATGTTGATGGTTGCTTAGGATTTTTTTAAAATCCCTTTTCAATACAAGTTTTAAAAAA
>NW_017828551.1:0-328 GCF_001891065.2 Hippocampus comes
GAAACGTACAAGGAGCATGGCGCAGACATTTGTGGCTTGTGTTTCAAATTCACATGGGCCCACTCATTGGGCCACGCCCCCTTCTGCAGGCACACAACACACTATTTTGTGTGTGTGCGTGTGTCTGTGTTGTGGCGTAACCGCACTTTTCAAATCCAATTTATTTGTCAATGTTTCATTTTGTTATGCTTTTGTATTTCGATTTGACAGTAGAATGGACTCCTGCAGACTCACAATTCAGCACCTGCAGATTGACAGGTTTTGGTGAATATTTTTAATTTGGTTCTTCGTCGAAAAACACTTATTTTTTGAAAATATTGGGGGGGGG
>NW_017828552.1:0-328 GCF_001891065.2 Hippocampus comes
GATTAGAAAATGGATGGATGGATGTTTTGGTAGACCCGCTACGCCTTCTCGCCGTGATCTATTATTGTTCCGAGCACAAGTCTAGCGCAGTCTAGCTAATTGTCCACATGGGTGGAGTTTTCTTTCTTTTGGTGTTGTGCTGAATTTGCACAGGTAGAATTGGGCAAAACGGGGCATTTGCAATGTTGTGCGCCGTTGTGGGATGGAATCTAGCCGAGTCCGGCCAATCGTAGCAGCATCCCTCATTTGCATTAAAATCAGGGCACACCGACTGCACACCGAGCATAACATTGTTGAAACAGAAATATACTTGCTGAGATCCGTAAAT
>NW_017828554.1:0-328 GCF_001891065.2 Hippocampus comes
AATGCTAACAACAACAGCGCTTTTACAGTTGTACGTCGATGTTGGAAAAAAATGTTGAGCTCGTGAGACTTCATGTGCGCCCAAACAAACAGTGATTGTGATTCTAACTCTTGTGACTACATTTAAATTACTGCGCTCCTAAGAAACAATTTCGCTCATTTTGGGTTCTGTGAGGTATTGTTGCATTTGTACATCAAACCTTGTTTGTCACCAGAGAAGAAAATGAGTTAATGGAGAACATCAAAGACTTGGGAATTGACTTTTGAAAAATTTTAAAGCACATTAACTGGTGTATGTGTGCGTGCATATAGGCCCCGATGATGGAGTC
>NW_017828555.1:0-328 GCF_001891065.2 Hippocampus comes
GAATGCGTTGTATTTCTTCAATAATTCCAAGGACGCTCATGTAAGTAGGATTTGGTGGGTCAAGTCTCTTGGAAATATCAACATTATGGATAATTTTGGTGTGTTCACTTTTTGCAGTATGTAGAGAAGCTGGACCTCAGCGGCTTTCTGTCCCTGAAGGACGACTGCAGCCGGGATAGAAATTTGGAAGCAGCTAGACTCATCCTGCGCATGAAGGATGGGGAAACCAGAATAACAGTAATATCTTGGATCTCAAATTATCTTTGTCCACTCAAATGAATGGAAATGCCATTTAACTGTTCCACCTTCCCCCTAACAAAAAAAAAAA
>NW_017828556.1:0-328 GCF_001891065.2 Hippocampus comes
AAGACATTAAAAAATTACTTGCTGAATAATATGAACCCAATGGCAAAAGAAAAAAAGATCAAGGTTTGGATAACGGTACTGTCTATTCTCATTCCTTTGGTGATCGCTGTTCTTTTCAATTCTAAAATTCCCGATGCACAACCCCTAACCTTTTTACCTCCAATTTACGCTGCAATTAATGGGTTGACGGCGATTTGTTTGATTGCCGCAGTATTGGCCATAAAAAATGGAAAGCAGCGCTTGCATCAAAATTTAATGACCCTTTGTATTTGTTTTTCAGTACTCTTCTTGGTCATGTACGTGGCCTACCACATGACATCAGAATCTA
>NW_017828557.1:0-328 GCF_001891065.2 Hippocampus comes
AAGTTTGTGGCTCCCCAATTTGTCAAACCCTCGCGTACCATCACGTGTTTGTTTTTCCCATTCCACTCTAAAGGCGACGTGCTCATCATCGCCTGACCTGGTAGAGTGTGGTGAGGTGTCTGGTCATGCTGGCGAGGTAGGCTGCCGATTCCTTGAGGTCCTGCACCCGCTTGACAAAGAAGCCGTCGATCACCTGCGTGTTGACGACGGCCTGCTGCAGCGTCATTTCGGGGAGGCTCAGGTGGGACGCCGCCTTCCCGAATCCCTCCACCAGGTAGATGGGCTTGCGCAGGCCGCACCTCTTCATGCGAAACTGACACAGGGAACA
>NW_017828558.1:0-328 GCF_001891065.2 Hippocampus comes
ACATCAACGGCTACGACCACCCCGACATCATCGCCGGGGCCGGCACGATCGGGCTCGAAATGCTCGAGCAGGTACCCGACCTCGACGCGGTCGTCGTGCCCGTCGGCGGCGCGGGGCTGATCGCCGGCGTCGCGCTGGCCATCCACTCGATCCAGCCCGAGGTCGAGGTCATCGGCGTCGAGCCCACCCGCGCCGCGAGCTACGGCCCCGCGCTGAACGCCGGGCAGCCCGTGAAGGGCGACATGCTGCCGACCCTCGCCGACGGGCTTGCCGTCCCCGTCGTCGGCGCCAACGCCTTCGCCATCGCCAGACAGCACGTCGGCCGCAT
>NW_017828559.1:0-328 GCF_001891065.2 Hippocampus comes
AAAAAACATAACCAACGCTTAAGTTTGTCGACTTGATCAATTGTCATGTCCGGGTCATGAGGCATTTTGTTGAATTAATTTCCTTTTGGAATATTGGCCTCGGTCCACTTGATTGCATTTAGATATCAACAAACATCATGGGATGTGAAAAGCGTAACCGCTTGGATTGTTTTGATCTGGTCAGAATGATTGCCTGCACCCTCCTCGTCTGGGCTCCCTCCTCTCGTCGGTGCCTTGAGCTGCCGGAGTCTCGGCATTCCTCCGGTGGGCGATAATATGAGTGAGTCAGGAGGGGCCTCAAACTTGTAACCGACCTTTAATTGCCTCG
>NW_017828560.1:0-328 GCF_001891065.2 Hippocampus comes
CTGTGCACTCTCTGACAATGAGGGCGCCACTGCCAACCTAATCCTCTTCGGAAAAAAAGCATGTTCCCCTCACACCCCTCACCCCCCTGTCATCGCACCACGCCCCCTTAGGAGGGTGAGCCCCACCATCTGAGAAGGGCTGAGATAATATAATGAACAAATTTTAACTTCAACTCAACATCACTCCTCGAGGATATGTTTATCGCAAGATCTACTTATTCTATTTTTACCCCCAAAGCTGCCATCTGTATTCCTGTATATCGTGTAATATAATGTTACAATTACTGTATGTTTAAGATAAGATAAGAAAACTTTTATTAGTCTCACA
>NW_017828561.1:0-328 GCF_001891065.2 Hippocampus comes
ACTTTGTCGCCTGCGAGATCGGCACCAACCACCCCGGCGAGATCGATTTCTTAAGCGCCATCGCCCGCCCCGACATCGCGGTGATCACGAGCATCGGGGAGGAGCATTTGGAGTTTTTTAAAGACATCGAAGGGGTGACGAAGGAAGAACTTTCGATCGCGAATCATTTTGACGAGAAGACATTGTGTCTCATCGGGAATACGGTGCCTTGGCACGACAGTCCGCTGGAGTCCGCAGTCTTGCGAGCCGAGCCATTGGCTTATGAAGCGAAAGAGATTCGTCGTGTGATCGATCCCACCCATGAACCAACACGTGAGTGTGCTCATCT
>NW_017828564.1:0-328 GCF_001891065.2 Hippocampus comes
ATCCAAAACCAAAACAGCACGCAACAATTTATCCTTAAGATCACCTTCGACCAAAAAATCAAAAGTTACTTCCCCATTGTTTCGATTCACCTTACCCAAGTTGATTTTGTTTTCGGCCTTGGTTTTAATGTACTTAGAAATCTTATCGCCCATTTTGGCCCTACTTGACCCCACAAAATGCTCTTTCCCATTAACGATCGCTTCAGGTGTATAATTACCATCATAACCCAATTTACGGTTATAAAAGCTCTGCTTTGTGGTATATTGTGACTTACTAAAAGGGTCCTCCCATCCTATATAATTCCAGTAATCAACATGGTATGACAAT
>NW_017828565.1:0-328 GCF_001891065.2 Hippocampus comes
TTTCAGAAATATAAAATATATTTAGATATGCGGGTTGAGGTGTATTTGCTGGTCGTAGATGGCTTAAAGGTCACTTTCTATTTGGGGAACCGGCACTCGAGCCTGGCAATGATCACTGATAAGAGGTGATTGTTAAAAAAAAAAAAAAGAACAGGATGGTTTTTGGTTCAGACCGAAAGGTGACCACCCTTCCTTTCGGGCCTTACGAATAAATGTGGCTGAGGAAATCACCGAGCTAAGCATCCATTCATTCATTTCCTTTGGGTGAACGCACAACAATTAGCGGTGACAACCGTCTTGCATTTTATCGGCCACCATTAAAATCCAT
>NW_017828566.1:0-328 GCF_001891065.2 Hippocampus comes
AGTGACGTCTGCGTTAATTTCCTGTTGAGTCAGGTTTACTCTGAAAAAGACATTTTGAAAGAGAACACAGAACTAGTGTAACTATTCGCACTGCCAAGTTGACCAGAATTTGTCAGATTGCATTCGATGGCTTTTAAAGCATTAAACACGTCATCGGAACTTAATTTGGAGGCATTTGGGGGAAAAAAGGCAAGTTGTGATCACACCTGGCTACGGTTTCGGAGAAAGTCAAACCGGCAGGAAAAAATAAACTGCAATCTGGTTTCTACTTGGCAAAAAAGGAGTTCACAACTGCCAGTGGTTTGTTTTTATGGATTCCAAAAAAAAA
>NW_017828567.1:0-328 GCF_001891065.2 Hippocampus comes
ATGGCTGCTGCCACAGATGACGTTCCTGCTGCCCAAAAGGTGATGAAATGGATGGATGAAAACCAACCAGAGTCTTATGACCATACCTTGATTCACAATGATTTCAAATATGACAATGTCATTTTCAGCGATGACAGCTGGTTGACCATTTCGGCAATCTTAGATTGGGAAATGTGTACGCTTGGTGACCCCCTAATGGATTTGGGCACATCTTTAGGGTATTGGACCACTGCTGATGACGCGGATTTCATGAAACAAGGCCTACCATCGCCTACGGTGATGCCCGGCAATCCTTCTCGAAGCGAAATAGTTCATCAATACGCCCTAA
>NW_017828568.1:0-328 GCF_001891065.2 Hippocampus comes
AGACTCGTTTGACAGTCGTATTGTGCATTTTTGTGATGGTAGAGTGTGAAACTAAAAAGTATGTGGTCACAAATATTTTGTTGATTGTTTCTATTTTTTTATTTTTTATTTTTTGCCAAATGGAAATGAAAAGATATTTTTTCAAATCCATTTTGAGAAATGTCGGTCGGAAACAAAAGGACAAAACCCGTTTTCGAGTGTTGTGGCGCGCAGGTTCCTCGTCAAGTGAGGCAAACTCACTCCTCCTTCCTTCAGAGGAAATTTGGGATTGAAAGAGAGTGGTTCGAGTCTTCGCTCCTTCTCCGCATGACCTGTTTTTTTTTTTTTT
>NW_017828569.1:0-328 GCF_001891065.2 Hippocampus comes
GAGCCTCTTGTTTCTCTATTTGGGGGCTAACGGGTTGTCGGGGGTCGTCGGAGAAGTCACTTCCTTGTAAAAGTTCTCAATCTGCTCTTTGTACATTTTGGACACCACAGGCCGCTTCAGCTTCATGGTGGGACCTGCGGAAAAGGGACAGAACGTCATATCCAGCGATTCTTTTAAGGTCGCAGGTGAGCTGAAGTCTATCCCGGCAGAATTCCCAATCGGCACGGCACAGTGCGCCTTAATATATTTCATGCTCAATGTGTGTATAAACAAGCCAGCCTTCAACAACAAATTGTTTGAAAAATCAAAAAAAAAAACAAAAAAAAAA
>NW_017828570.1:0-328 GCF_001891065.2 Hippocampus comes
CTCAAAAACAAGAAGAATTTGTAGAACACTACCAAGAGTTAAAACAAAACTTAGCCCAAGACGATCAGATTTATTTTATGGACGGTGTGCATCCTCAACACAACACCATAGCTGCCTATGGTTGGATAAAAAAGGGACAAACCAAACATTTAAAAACTAATAACGGTAGACAAAGAACCAATATAAATGGAGCTTTAAACTTAGCTACAAAAGAACTTACCTATCTAGAAGATAAGCAGATTAACAGCCAAACCACTATTGCCCTGTTACAATTGCTTTTAGACAAACAAAAAAAGGGAAAGATTTATATTATCTTAGATAATGCAAG
>NW_017828571.1:0-328 GCF_001891065.2 Hippocampus comes
AGTATATTTTTTTTCATTACGTTTGCAACAAAAACAAATCCTACTATGATGTTTTAGAAACAGTAGAATGAAACACACCTCAAATCTGAGCAAATTTGTTTTCTCAGTTCTACAAATTATGCAATCACATTCATTAAAACTAAATTATCCTGACAAGGTGCATCCTCACAATTTGCTGATGAAAGTTAGACTTTGTGCCAGCGGTTTCTCTAAGCAGTGCATCACAGAATTTGAAATGTTGCAAAGTGTTTCTGCTCACATGTGGCTTGGCGAACAAAACCCTGAGGGTTTTGGAAACCAAACTTAATTGCTGGTGAGTTTTTTTTTT
>NW_017828572.1:0-328 GCF_001891065.2 Hippocampus comes
AAAAAAAACTTGATCGGTAAAGTGACAGGCGGTGACACATCATGCTTTAGTACTTCTCAGAAGCAAATGACATAAAAGTCAGGGGAAGATGGCAGGAGAGAACATTGGCAAACATCAGTCATATTGGTGTTGTGCTGCTGTGTTAATTTTACACACGTGGCCTTTGAACAGTAGGCGCGGTCCACCCTGAACACTTTGCCACCCAATCTCAAAGCACACATACTTTGTAGACCAACAACCATTCACAATCACAATCATACCCACAGACAATTTTAGAGCGATCAATTAACCTACCGTTCATGTTTTTGGAATGTGGGAGAAAACCGGA
>NW_017828573.1:0-328 GCF_001891065.2 Hippocampus comes
AGGTCCAGCGACGGATCGACCACGAGCGGCCTGAGCGAAACCCGGCCAGCCGGCACCTCCTGCCCCGTCGCATCATGCAGCGCCGCAGCCAGCTTCGCGTGATCGAAAGCAACCCGCTGCTCCCCCGTCGCGGACTCGACGAGCATGACAGTCCAGGTGTTCTGCGAGTCGAACCGCGTGTACCAAAACCAGTCGCCTTCACCGATCCAGTACGGCGTGAGGGATGCGCCCCACACCTTGCCACGCGACAACTCCCTGACACCCTCCGCACGCTCGTAAGCCGCACGCGACCCCTGCGCGTCCGCGGTACACGCAGCCAGCAGCAGCA
>NW_017828574.1:0-328 GCF_001891065.2 Hippocampus comes
TATTTCTCTTGTCTCATCGCCAGGTGGTTTTTGTGCTGACTGGAGACTGTGGTGACCGCTCTCAGCCTGGCTACAAGGCCTACGAGGAGATTGCGGCCACATCCTCAGGGCAGATCTTTCATCTGGACAAGCAGCAGGTCAACGAGGTGAGAGCATAGCACAGAAGTCTTCAAAGTCAGTCCATTTACAGGAGGGACACTTCTGTAAATGGGGGCAGTGGCAGGAGTGGAACATTTAGGGTGCTTTGGCTCGAATCAGATTGTCAAGCATAAAGAACATTGCAATTAGTAATTTAACAAATCAGCAGTCCTTAATAATAAAATAATTT
>NW_017828575.1:0-328 GCF_001891065.2 Hippocampus comes
CAATGTGAAATGAGTTTGACACCCCTGGTGTAGATCATTGTGGTGCTTGACAGAGAAACGAGATGAGCCCCATGTTTGTTTGTTTGTTTACCTGGCCGCGCCCATGTAGAAGGCAGCCAGGACGGCCATGACGGTGTGGGGCAGGACGCCGAGGACCAGCTGGTTGAAACAGACGCCCACGTGTCCATCCTGCCACAATGGGAACGGTCGCCGCTGGTCGGTGTGGCAAAACTCTGCCAGCAGCGCCGTGGGCTCCTCGTAGCCACCCATGCGGCCCTCTAACTCGGCCCACATCTTTAATCTACGGAGGGAATGGAAAAGAAAAAAA
>NW_017828577.1:0-328 GCF_001891065.2 Hippocampus comes
CCAAACCATCCCACCCTAACAGAAGACTAACCAAGTTTGGCCTAAAAATTATGGCCCCCATAGAGGCCACAAATAGCAAAACAAGCATCAAAAACCGAGTCAAAAAGGGGTCGCCATGAAGATACTCTCCTCTGTAGTACAGAACATTCCCAGAAATAAATAAAACCACTCTCACAAATAGTAGAGACACCCAATCAAAGATAAAAGTTCCTACAAAGTCCTCGCTGTTTACTCTTAAAATAGACCACTCCAGCACGTAAGAAGCCTCTAACTTAAAGACTTGCAAAAAAAATACAAAACTAATTAGCCTTAAAAAAATTAAAGAGAC
>NW_017828578.1:0-328 GCF_001891065.2 Hippocampus comes
CCAAGATGGGCCTGACCAAAAAATTTAATAAAGAAAGTGCCAGCGCCACCAAAACAGCGGTCAAGAAGGAGCTGACATCGACACCGGGCAGCACATAGGCCAATATAATGACCGCAAGGGCACTCAACAAAATACGGAGTAGAAATTTCATGATGGTCCAAATAGTTAAAAAAGGGCACCATCTGATACCCTTTAAAATTAAGCTATTTCTTTTTTAGTTGATGTACAGTCCGGTGAAATCAAGTGGATTTACCCCGGGAAGATTAGATCCATATTTTGCATTAATAGCCTCGACAAAAAGGTTGGCCAAAATTGCATAACCTCGTGG
>NW_017828579.1:0-328 GCF_001891065.2 Hippocampus comes
CCCCCCCCCCACCTGCACCAGCTTCTAATCTGCCCTGACAGACCGTGCGGCGCTTGAACGATAGCAGGTGTGACATCACAAATAAGAAAGGATGAAGTTGCGAAAGGAGGAAGTAACCAAGTTTTCTTGATGAATTAATTTGGTTCTGATGGAACTCTTTTGTCATTTCCATTTGAATTCCTTCTGAATTAGAAAATGGTGGCTGATGGGACACCGCAGGCCACCGTCTTCGCTGTCGCCGTATCAGCTGTACACTTTTACTTTTTAGAATTACGTTTTTATTCTATTCTACCCCCCCCCCAAAAAAAATGCTACATTTCTATGTGAA
>NW_017828580.1:0-328 GCF_001891065.2 Hippocampus comes
CCGGTGGACTTGTTTTGGGAGGGAAACGCACTTCTGGTCACATTGGATTGGATTTTTTTGGAGGGCACTTTGTGCACACGGCGGTTGGCGAGGGCGAAGGAAGGAATCCTTCTTTTCTGACCTCCTCTCGAGTGGCCCGACACAAAAGCGGGCCTACCTGTTGTGTTTGTTGAGTCGCCCTTCCAACACCAACTTCTCAAAGTAGACGAAGGCCATGGCGATGGTGGCGGGCTGCAGGCCGCAATCCTCGCCCACCGACCGCATCTCTCGCTTCAGACTGAGACGTAGAGAAGCAAAAGATCGCGAGCAATTTTGGGAGCAAGCGTGA
>NW_017828581.1:0-328 GCF_001891065.2 Hippocampus comes
TTTTTTTTTTTAGGTTTCAAATATTTCAACTCTTCTATCTTACTGTTTTATTTACACCCAGACACATTTATTTAATTCAGAAAACTGGGATCTACAGCTCAAAAACATGATGTGATAAAGAAAAACTGAGATCACTTTTTGATTTCCGTACTCCAAAAACTACTGAAAAACAGCTGTCGGACCGAACTCACACAAAAACTGTGTTCCACATTGGAAGTGTTTGATCTGTTCCCTCGATGATGTAGGCCTGGCGTAGTAAAAACGAAGACTTATATCCAAGGATATTTTGTCATTGTCATTTGTTTGTTAGTATGTTAGCGGTGACACA
>NW_017828582.1:0-328 GCF_001891065.2 Hippocampus comes
CTCGCGGTCACTTCCAAGTCTCGTCCGACCCGCCAAGACACCCAGATCGCAGGTGACCCCCACCCATCCGCCTCACAGCCTCTCCGACCTGCTGTTGTCAGGGAGGAGACTGCGATGTCTCTGTGCGAAAACCACCAGGCTCAAGAACAGTTTATTCCGCCAGGCGGTCAGGAGACTAAACTCCCTATATGTTCTGCCCGCACTCCCCCCCCCCCCCAGTCTACCCCTGCCTCCTGCCACAAGCGGTGTCCCTCCCACAGCAACTGACATCCGATGATTGCACTTAAAACAAGTCACTCCCCACAATAGTCACAAGTGCCCTTGGTTG
>NW_017828583.1:0-328 GCF_001891065.2 Hippocampus comes
CTGGCTGTCTCCATCATGAAGTTCTCGATTTATATTCATTTTCAGAGACACTGCGAGTCCAACTTCCTCATTTTCTTAGAGCAGGTATGTGAAGTACGTAATGGAACAAAAAAACAGGTTCCACCAAGGTAAGAAACAAGTTCGAGAGGAAATAGCTGTGCCTTATCGTGTTACAGTACAGTATATCGTAATGCCGACAGTTTGGGATTTTGGTTTTCAGAATAGAATTTTGATTGCAGATTCTACACCGATTAGTCCTGTATTAAATATTCATTAGTCAAGAGTGTAATAATTATGAGGTATCTCAGAAAAGTTCCTGGACTGATGT
>NW_017828584.1:0-328 GCF_001891065.2 Hippocampus comes
CGAAAATATAAAGCTCCTACCACTGTCACAACACAGTATTTCCAGTGGAGACAGGCAGAAAAAAAATGCAAGTGGCCCAATTAGGGAGAGGATGAAGAATCAAACACACGTTACATCAGATTGTATTTCAAAGTGCAATGAGATAAAAGACCACATATATTACTATTTCATTTAACATTAAAACAGCTAATATTCTAACATACAACTAATACCCTAATTATTATCACAAAAGGTTATATAACTTATGATTAATTATAAATAATGAACCTTCGACATGTGCTGTGAAATAGTATTTGCCCCCTTCCCAAATTCTGTGTTCTTTATTTAT
>NW_017828585.1:0-328 GCF_001891065.2 Hippocampus comes
CGAAAAGTTAAAATAAACAAAACAAAAAAACATGCAGTTGCGTTATATAGGTTATAGGTCCAATTCATGTTTGAAAAAGTTTGGACATGATCCATCTTGGTCTCATTTTTTGAACAGCTCAAAACCTGACATTTGAACAGGGTTGTGTCAACTTTTTATTTCCACTGTATATGCCCCGTGATTGACAGGCAGCCAGCCTTGGGTGTACCCAAAGTCAGCTCAAAGTTCCAGCTCACCTGTGACAACAAACATGGAAAGATGGAGGGGGGACAAATACCCCAAAAGTCAGTTTTATCTTTGGAAAAAAAAATCAAGGGAACAAAGAGCG
>NW_017828586.1:0-328 GCF_001891065.2 Hippocampus comes
CGTTTTGTAAGATGGAACAACGCGCGCGTGCCCCCTGCGAAACGGAGGGGGCGCTCTTACCTTCGGACGGGTCCAGGCGGCGTGCGCGGCGGCCGTGTTTGGAGTTGTTGTGGACGAACATGTTGTCGGAGACGGACAGCACGTGACCGTCCACGTTGACCGTGGTGGACACCACCACCTGCCCGCGCGCCAGCAAAAACACTTTGAGAGCCCGTCCGGCGGCGTTTGGCGAGGAGCGGCCGTCGCCGCGCGACTGACCTGGAAGCGCCGCATGTCTCTCGGGTTGCCCGCATTTTTCAAACAGTTCTGATTGCACTTGAGGAAGAAC
>NW_017828587.1:0-328 GCF_001891065.2 Hippocampus comes
TATCTCAAGTGTCATATGTGACTGAAATCATGTCCCGGTCGATTTACTTGCAGGACAACAAAACGGAAGCTGTGTATCATACAAATGGCCACTAGGTGTCACTCGAAACACCAGACAGACGCGATTCCATGAAAAGACACTTTCGTTGTCCGTCTTTTGCTCCAAACATTTCGTTCGTCTTCCAAATCTGTTGACAGCGATTGCCCGATCGTCTGTCCACTCGGGATTTGTGTGGTTTAGCACACGTTTCATACGGCTACTGTACCTAAAAAGTGTTTTCAGCACTTCGTGTGCTTTTAAGCTTATGTTATATTATTATTATTATTAT
>NW_017828588.1:0-328 GCF_001891065.2 Hippocampus comes
TAAATATAAAATTCTAAACAGTATATGTGAATGTAAAACAATAAATGAGAATTAAAGAAAAAAAAGTGAGACAATTAATACATTGCTCCATATCCCCTATGGCGGTTCTTCCAAAAATAATGCCGGTGTTGAAAACATTCCCAGCCACAGGAGAACGTTAATCGGAAATTATTTGCAGGAGGGGCCGGCTTCAAGATGTTTATCCCTCCCCTGAGGAAAGGTGTCAATGCCGGGGCAAGTCGGCCATGATGCCGGCTTGCTACAATGGGCCCTCCCTCATACAGGTGTGTTGACGCCTCAGGCAGACTTGCGCACAATCCATTTTTTT
>NW_017828589.1:0-328 GCF_001891065.2 Hippocampus comes
TACCTGGTGAGTTACCTGGGGGTGATTATTATCTGCACGGAGACTTCGAAACACATTGGCGCTTGCAGGCCTGTCTCGGTTGGGAACTGGCCAGATATCAGTTTGATCGCTATAAAAAAAGCGACACTCAAAAACCCCAGCTGATCTGGGAGGAAGTCGATAACTCCACTATCGGTTTACAACAATCGGCCACCTGGCTGGTGCGTGACCTGATCAACACACCCACTGATGATATGGGCCCTGATGAACTGCAGGCAGCTGTACAAACCATCGCCAAAAAATACCGCGCCAAAATGAATGTGATTATTGGCGAAGAGCTGGAAAAAGA
>NW_017828590.1:0-328 GCF_001891065.2 Hippocampus comes
GCTGAAAGAACATTGGCATCACATTAAACTGTTAAGTGTGCTCAACTGTAAACTGAGAAATGGTTATATAAAGATGTTAATTAGCAACATACGAGCACACACTACTTTATTTAAGCCCTGCTAAAGCCAATACACATTATCAACCCGGGTATCAGGTTTCGACAGATTTTAAAAAATAGATGGAATTCTTTAGCACAGCACATTTAAAAACAAAGAGTTTTGCAGAACATGCTATGTTGGAATGTAAACAGAGTCTTTATTCTTTCATGTTGACTATCCAGAATGATGCTATTTCAATCTTTTACGTTAGGCCAAAAAAAAAAAAAAA
>NW_017828591.1:0-328 GCF_001891065.2 Hippocampus comes
TCCAAATAGCAGTCAGGTTCACAAAAAAGCTTCAGATTTCTGCAGGAGAGCAACATGTCAAGGAAAGCCTACTAGATCATCTTAACTTGATTTGGAGTTAATGGAGGAGAGGGGGGGAGACTTTAAATGTTAACATTTGTGTGCTGCTGGCTCATGTAGAACTTGAGTTGCAATTCAATTGGTGCATTCGACACAACCCCAACTGTGGCTGGCAAAGGTGTGCACGCTTGTGCAACATTTTCATTTATTTTTACTTCCCTCCTTGAAAAAGAACATTTTTGATGAAGTTTGATGAGAGATAATGTTACCCTCTTTGGGTTTTTTTTTT
>NW_017828592.1:0-328 GCF_001891065.2 Hippocampus comes
TTTACTCCTTTTGAGGATACAAAAATAAATGGTGCACTGGGTCAAAAAATAACGCTAGAAGAACAATTAATATCGAAAAAGGACAAATTTGTCTTAAAAAAGATCGAATGGATGAAAATGCCTAATTTTACTGGAACATTGAAATTAATGGATATTGTTTAGAGTCATTCTAAATAATACGAATCAATCTATTTTAGATGACTACAATCAATAAAAATATCGCTAGCGGTTCTTATGAGGAAATTTTGGTTGAAAATGGGTTCTATGTTTTAAAGATTCAAAATGAAACGGATAAAACCCAAGGTGTTGAGCGTAACATTGATAGCTC
>NW_017828594.1:0-328 GCF_001891065.2 Hippocampus comes
GACCGCGCGAGCCAGCGCATGACGCCGGCCGTCTCGTCGAACGCTGCGCTTGCGACACCCTCGCGCTGCCGCAGCCCGCCGGCGAGCCTGTCCAGCTGCGGGTAAGAAAAGTTGGCGGGCAGCTCGTCGAGGATGACGCGGGCGTGCTCGTTGTAGGCCGCCATCTCGATGAGCTTCAGGAAAAACAGCTCCTTGTTGTAGAAGCGGTCGGCGTGGACCTGCATCGGCGCGACAAACCGCGTCGGCTTATCAAAGCGGACGCCGCCGGTCGCGTCGGCGACGCCGGTGCGGAAGACGATCGAGGAGACGTGCCCCTCGCCGGTCGCAC
>NW_017828595.1:0-329 GCF_001891065.2 Hippocampus comes
AAAAAAAAAAAAAAAAAAGCAAAAAAAGGATTAAACTTATTCTGATGGCTTTGTGGTTTTTTCCCTTTTTTAAATATTATCTTATCACATTAATGGTGTTTTTAAAATAATTTCTGGATGACTAAACACTGTTGACACACCCAAGAAACAACGAAAAAAAAGGGTTACATTTCATAACAGGTAAGTTTAACCCACAAAATACCAGTAGGATTTTAAATGGCGGCCTAATGACATGATTGAGGCTAATGACAAGTGACTTTTGTTAACCATTTAAAAGTTCTAACGAGACACTTTGGGCATCTTAACAGATGAGTGTGAAAACTAGCGTG
>NW_017828596.1:0-329 GCF_001891065.2 Hippocampus comes
AAAAAAAAAAAAATGACTTCATCATATGTACATACAACCTAATGACTCCCTCGAAATGTCATTTCAAAAAATCATTTTGCAACTCTAGAAATGAAGAAAGAAGGAAAGATGTCCGCTCCAGCTTGAAATTAAAAATGTATTTTGCTCAAGCGAAAGACTCTCCGATTATCTAAACATGTCATTTGAAGAAGCCCTCATTTGTGTGCATGAGTGAGCGAACACATTAGAGCAGATGAGCAGCGCTGCTTGGCATCCATCACTCGGGTTGCTTCCAAGAAATGTGACTTAAGCGGGAAAAAAAAAACGTAGAATTGTTTCATCCAAAAAAA
>NW_017828597.1:0-329 GCF_001891065.2 Hippocampus comes
CCTTTTGATCGACAACAACCAAAAGGCACTGGCAAAAAAGTGACGTATAGATGTAGGTTCTCTGTTTTGCCAGTGCCTTTTGGTTGTTGTCGATCAATAGCTGCCGTTCTTTATTGTATTCGATTGTGGTTTTCAACAGGGCAAGGCCCCTTTTGTTTTCATCTTTAGAAAGAGAATCTGACAACCTTTGAAATATCTCATGATAAGCCAAGGCCTGATTGTACAGATTTTTTTCTTTGTAAATTTTGTAGAGGGTTTCAGAGCAATCGATTTGCCCTTGCAACGATTTTATCTTTTTAGATTTTTGATACCCTTCTTCGGCATATGTT
>NW_017828598.1:0-329 GCF_001891065.2 Hippocampus comes
AAACCCTGGACCGAAGTATTACAACCATCCCACTCCACACCATCACGATAGATGAAGCATACAACCGCTTCTGCAGTGCCATCTACAAGGCTGCCCACACAGCTATCCCAAGAGGCTACCGACCCCTCTACATCCCCTGCCTGGATGAAGAAAGCGCTGCCCTCCTACAAGCCTATGAAGCATCAGGGGACCCTGAAATGGCAGACCACCTCATAGAATCGCTGACTACAGCCCGGCGGAAAATGTGGGAGGAGACAGTAGCTGACTTGAATTTCACCCATTCCAGCAGGAAATGTTGGAGCCTCATCCGCCGCCTAGGAGCCGCACAG
>NW_017828599.1:0-329 GCF_001891065.2 Hippocampus comes
AGTGGACAGCTTATCATATTGAACAGTTTTCATTAAAAAAAGCTTCAACTATGAATTATGGCACAGTGTGCATTAAAAGTAAACTCAAAACACTTTCGGTATTTCGCCAAAGCGCTTTCACTTCCTCCCGCGTCAATTTGCTAGCTTAATGCTCACACAGAAAATGCAAAAAAAAAACGGCGTAGACTGCGAACAAAACCGAAAGGGTCGTAGTGTACTTTTGATATCAAACTTTTATGACACCTAATCACGAAGAATTGTGAACAAAAATCAGTCTGCTGAGGAGGACTCACTCAATGTCACATTTTTATTTCTTTAGTGTCTGTGGA
>NW_017828601.1:0-329 GCF_001891065.2 Hippocampus comes
AACAAGACACACAAAAACATCTCCAGGAACCATGCCTGAAATTGAACAGGTTGATTCCATCCCAAAACCATTTTGGTTTAAAGTGGCTATTAAGGGTAAATTTCACCATTAAATCTGTCCGTGGAAGTTTCGAAAAGAAATGAAAAATCAGCCCAAAAACAAAGTTTCACGATTAACACAAAATTTTCCTACTAGGGAATTCATTCAAATGAAACCCAATCAGAAGCAGAGATACTAGATAGATACTAAATGGGGAAATAGTTTGTTATGCTTAATGTCGGCCTAGATAAGTAATTTTCTATGTTTCTGGGAAGGTTAAAAAAAAAAAA
>NW_017828602.1:0-329 GCF_001891065.2 Hippocampus comes
CAACAAAATTGCAGTTGATATATTTCCACTCCAGTCCTGCAGGTGGCAGTGATGTGCATTGGCATTACTGTATAACACATCAGCCTCTTTGGTCAACTCTTTTCCACAATTATAAATGTTTATATTTTTTATTTTTCTGTTTTATTTTGGCCCTTGCAACATGGTTTGTGCATCCACCTCACAGACAACCATCTCATGTCCCCCCCCCCCAGTAGACAATCATGAATGGAAGCCTTGTAAACATCAGCCCTTTGAAACTGATAAGAGCAACCTCTGCCTTGTCTTGTTAGACAATAAAACACTCTCCTATGGAAAACAAGAAGATAGCA
>NW_017828603.1:0-319 GCF_001891065.2 Hippocampus comes
CAATGGGTCAATTTGACCCAGGCCGTAATTCATGATCCAAGCATCAGAGACGGAATAAAAACAACTTTGTTTGAAGAAGATCCACATTCCAAATATTTTGACCTGTTTTACAAGTGTATTTCTTGAACTTTTAAATGGGTCACTTTGACCCACAACGGAACACCAGGCAGACTTTTCTCTTACCGGTTGTACGTAACAAAATGGGCAGACCCAGATTGGTTTACGTCATCAAATGGAAGAGTGACTCCCCCTCACACAATGTGACCGTAAACACAATTAGCTATACCTGGCACACACACACACACACACACACACACAC
>NW_017828604.1:0-324 GCF_001891065.2 Hippocampus comes
CACACACACACACACACACACACACACGTTCACACGCCTGTGGTATAATGGTGTACAGTACACGAGGGTCAGGTTCAATCAGGGAATGGGGAAAATATCATTTCTGACAGTTGGACCAATCTGGACGACTAATTACCCAAATGGACAGGAGCTGTCAGGAGACAATAACTATTCCCTAATACAATTTGCCCCCCAAGTGCAATTTAATTTTCTCTTCCGTCGGAGGCTCGCCGCCTTCCTCTCCTCTCTGCTCTGCTCTCCCACTCTCCGGTTCTTCTTCTCCCCTGCTGCGCGGGTTCTTCTTCTGCTGACTTCCACGGTGAA
>NW_017828605.1:0-329 GCF_001891065.2 Hippocampus comes
AATATGACAGTACAGTACTTCGGTCAGACAGTTTTTATCCTCCGCAAAGAACGGCTATTAGTGCCGTACTGATAAGCACGGACGAGTTGGTACATCTCAACAAGTGTAGCCATTTGTCTTCTACTGCTCCCTGATGGCCGAGGCATGCGCACTGGGATGAGCAGCACAACGGCTATTCATGTGATGCAGTGTGAAAAATGGTTGAATTCATTTTAGTTGTAGTTAATTGTCATTCCTTTTATGTTATGTAAAATTCTATTGAATTATGTAGTTACAGTAAATATTATGGAGTGAGGGCGGCCCGGTGACCAAGTGGTTAGTGCGTCGAC
>NW_017828606.1:0-329 GCF_001891065.2 Hippocampus comes
AATATGGGCAAAAGAATTGAGCAATGGTGATTGGGCCGTGGGCTTATTGAACCGTGATAATGAAAAAGCAAGGGGGATAAAACTTACTTCAGAGAGATTAGGCCTTACCTCGAAAGCTGTCGTCAGGGATTTGTGGCAGCACAAAGATATTGCGGTCCTTGAAAAAGAACTGGAGATTTCAGTAGAACCCCATGAATGTAAATTATTGCGTATCAGCCAGATAGATGATTGATAATATATGTCAAATAAAGGGTTGTTTATTCAAATGGGCATGATAGCACTTGAAGGTCCTAAAACCTATCAAAGGCAAAGAGCAATGTGATGGTAAC